>NC_071126.1:9402500-9702500 GCF_024256425.1 Clarias gariepinus | reverse complement strand
GTTAATTGTTCTTTGTTTACTCCAATGCAGGTACCTCGTGCTCTAGTGAATGTTCTCACTGTTCCAGAAATTGAGGTCTTGAGGATGGTCAAGAAGAGTTCATTAGGCTGCAGTTTTTTTCCCAGGTTTCTGAGTTTCTATCAAATAATTTTCATTTCTGCATAAAAGTTATGAGTTGAAAACTTCGTCTTAAATTATTACTAAGAATGGTGATACTTTAAACACTTTAGATGATCTCAATTTCTCTATCAAACATGGCGAGTTGTAAAAAACACCATCGCTTTTGATGCCTGTTTAACTTTATGATGGTATGAATGCTTAATAAATAGCTGATTTTTGGTTAGACAGGACCATGCACAGTTTTTAAATGGCCCGTTTGTGTTAGTCTAGTGTAGGCCTGTAATGGGTTTTGTAAAAACTGGAACTGGAAGAGATGGCATATTTCACTCCCCTGTAAATTCTATTGTGTGTTAGGTGACAGCTGGCTAATAGATAGGAATTGGCAGTTTAAAAAAATGGACTAAAGGTCCAAAGTGGGTCTAATCTTGGGTTTAGAAAATGTTTATAATGGCTCTCCTTAGTCTAAATTTAATCTGTTATATCTAAATATACATTTGAGCCAATATAGGTACAGTCCTTGTAGATCTACTTGTACTCAGTAGTAAGTCTGATCTCAACAAATTACAATAGGTCTTGTGGAATCCTACCTTAACATATTTGAGATCTTGGACTACATTTGGGCTGGATTAACTAGAACGACACATGCCTAATCTGATAACAGTTTCAATTTTGTCCTCTGGTGATGTGGAGTCAATTTCAAAAACCATGGACTCAAGTTCATGCAATATTCCCACAGTGGGACTTACAGTAGATTTAGCCAACAGTATGTGTCCAGTTGGGTTAATGTATTTACAACTAGACATTATAGCTGATTTAGAACTCCTGATCTTTGTCTTCTTTGTCCTTTAGGTTGTTAGTCAGTCATTTAAGCTTTGTAGATGTCTTTACAGTGCTTCACACCTTATAGTTATGTGTCTGTTGTTTCCAGAGACGTCTGTCCATGCCTAATGACTCCAGATGACAACTCATTAGAGCTATCAGAGTTAATGCTGATTAATCAGGAATATCAGGTACATTAATTAAAATGTGGTTTTATTGTCAATCTCGTTTTTGAGCACCAGGATATCTCTGTTCACTGCTCTTAAATTGGGAGTAAAACATAAAAATATTTATTTACTGTGGATATCAGTGTGAAGTAACAACAGGATTGAAGGTGTAATTAGTACAAGTGTGACATAAGGGCAATGTACAACTCCCACAACAGATAGAATTGGTGGATTTCGTAATTGTGTAAAAAAAAAATAGGTTCTTTCTGCTCTCTTTTAAATGACCTCTCTCTCACTCCTGTCTTTTAGACTGAGATGGAACAGCTGATATCTGGGGAACGTTACGACGGACGTGAAGATTTCACTGTTGTCCTTCAGCCTTATCTTCAAAACACAACCATTCCTTTAGATAAAGTGGGTATATGAGTATATGAGTCATGAACTCTAGCAATACAACATGAGTCTGAAGGATTAAAAACACTAACAATACCTTTTTTCTTTTTTTCTTACTTTTTTCCATTTTTTAGGATGGAAATCCTGATCTCAGTTATTTTACATTAGACTGCTTCCATTTCAGTGAGCGGGCACAAGCTGAGATGGCTATTTCCCTTTGGAATAACATGGTAAGATACAGAACTGGACATATGTTCATCCATAAGATGAGATAGGACCCTATGCATGATGGGTGCGGTGCTTCATGCGCTTCCTGTTTTACCCTGTAGCCTCCTTTTTCCACAAAGTTGACGGTTCAGCACACTACTTCCAGGTTTTAATAATGTATTGAAGTTTTCTTCACCCAGTTTCAGTTTCAGTCATTTCAAACTCCATAATTGTTTTCTTAGCTTGATGCAGCCCAATCATTTTACGCTTTTTCCCCAGGCAGTGTACAAACAGTGACAATGAAATTCAGCTGATCCATGAATGGGTTCTAATGGGGAAGTGGTTTAATATATGGTGCAGTGAGAAGCTTCACAGGTCCTGGGTCCCTGGTTTTTATCCAGAACCTGTTCACAATGTCTTTGGGTTTTTCTCTGGCTTTCCAAATACATGCTGGAAGCTGGATTGGCCAGAGATGTGAATGTGTGTGAATAGTACCACGCAATGAACTTGCATCCTATTAAGGATTAATTATTCTTCCTTGCACCTAGTATTCCTGGAATACAGTATTTATGGATATTTTTATCATTAACATGGTACATTGTTCACCTGTTTGTCTAGCTGGAGCCAGTGGGAAATAAGCAGATCTTCAACAACTTTACATACGATCGCACGAAACTTAGGTGTCCATCAGAGGTGAGTGTGCTCAATTACAAAGTGTGTTCTGGTAATAAGTGTGTATGGCAGTAATACGTGCTACTAGTGAAGTAGTAAAAATAAAATAAAAAAATCTCATAAATAAAAATACATAGGAGCAAATATTATTCAAAGTGCAAATATGTATAAATCCACATTTGAATAAATGCATTATAAGGGTACATTGGATCTCGTAGATGTTTGAATTGCTGTGTCACATCTAAACTGAGTGTGTTGGATCATAGTGTTATATCTAATATGGATAAAAATGTGTTAAGCATCCTAAAACAATGATACTGTATGTATAAGTGGGGACTTAATTGTGTAGAATAACAAAACGCAGCAATGAAATTAAAAACTACCTTTATTTCCCTATATAATCCTTTACATTAATTCATGTATCCCAGCCATGATCGGACTACCGGCTTCTTGTTTGAAATGCTGGCGTCGCAGGAACTTCTCTATTGGACAACTAAAAAAGTTTCATGCCTTTTTTCTCTTTATCAGACACTCAGACCGTTCATTTATACCAAGATCAACAGCCACCCTGATCACATCACAACTCCAGAGCCGACAACTACAAGCACCCTGGTGCCAAGCACCCCAGCTCCCTGCCCCAACAGCTTACCCATGTGGGTTGCAGCCATATTTGGAGTTGTAGGTATACTCCTTGGTTGGGGAATCACATGGCTGTTTATGCGCCGATTGATTAAGAAGCAGAAAAATGAAGACAAAGAAAATGAAAAGGAAACAGAAATGAAGAGAACAACCTTTTAGCACTGAGCTACATACAGTGAGACTAATATTGAAACACATACATGCTTTCTAGACTGCCGTATATCCAATAAACTCGATGTGTATGGTTATGAAATTGAAATTTCACACACACACACACAGTGGCAACCCAAAGCCTTATCTAATAAGCCAGTGTTACTAAACAATGCCTTACACTTTTTTTACTTAATGTACTTCATAAACATTCAGTAAAATGTTATAACATTTAAAATACGGTTTTAAGTGCAAATACAGGCCTTGTAACTTTACTGTACAGGTGGAGATGAGAAATATTCTCTCCTTTAATTCATTCTAGTTCATCGTATTTATTCATTGTACTTTTTTAATATAAAATATGGTGTTAATAATTCACTCTGGAACACAATAATAAATAATAAAGTTATTGCTTTTTTTTATTATTACTTCTGTGTATCCCTCAACTGTCATACTGTATCTCTATTATTTTCACTTCAAAAGATTTGATTTCTCATTAATTTGACAAATGTGTGACAAATTTTTTTTTTAGTCCATCTACACACACATCTTCTATAAGGTTTTAAAATCAGCAATGAGAAGCCTTGAGAGTGACAGTAATGCTCCATTAATGGTTAATACTGCCACCTACTGTTCACTTCATCCTTTTGATATTTCCTGATAAACACTGATCAGGAGAGGCACCATATATACTGAGGTGCATGTAAAACTACGAATGTATGTTTTAAATGGAAAAAACTGTAAGTCAATGAGCAATACATATGCAAGCAGCAGTCCTTCAATGTAACAGGGCATTAAAGCATGGAATATAGATTTTTGTAAGGCAGGACAGTTCAGGTTCAGTACATGAGGGACACACACACTATCATTCAGGGCCTTAGTTCAAATGTTCAGTAGGTAGCTGCATGGTGTATGCACTGGTCCATTCCACTGGTGAATGATTTGGTTTATCGTGCACTCACTGTCCACTTTATTGGTAGCACCATTCCAATCTTATTCAGATTATCTAATCAATCAATTATCTGGTGGCAGAACAAAGCATAAAATCATGCAGACACAGATGAAGAACTTATTGTTAACATAAAAATACTGTTGCCAAAAGTATTTGCTCACCTAGTTTCACATGCATATAAACTTGAGTAACATCCAATTCTTAGTCTGTAGGGTTTAATATGATGTAGGCTGACCCTTTTCAGCTATATCAGCTTTAACTCTTCTGGGAAGGCTTTCCACAAGGTTAGGTGTGTTTATGGGGATTTTTTTTACCATTCTTCCAGAGGCGCATTTGTGCGGTCAGACACTGGCGAAAGTTTGGATGGATTCAGATTTATCTTCTACATTCTAAAACAATACTGGATTTTTTTTTTCAAAACTATGAAATAACACATAGGGCATTAGATGATTAAGTAACAACAAAAACAACAACAATAAGAACAGTTATTTGTTAGACACATAGGTCAGCTGTTCTGGAATAGTTCTTGATGAACAGTATTGTCAAGTGTATTTGCAAAACCTATCAAGCACCATGATGAAACTGGCTTTCATCAAGTTCAAGCTCAAGTAGGCGTCATTGTCACTTAAACCATATACAGTTAGTACACAGTGAAACGAAACAACGTTCCTCCAGGACCAAGGTGCTACATACAACATAAATTTACAACATAAATTAACAGAGAAACTAACTAGCTAACTAAGAGGCCTAGATGTTGTCTGGTCCAGCAGCTTTGCCTGGGTTGACTCTGCATAGAGTTTTCCTCACATCAGCTGTAGTGAGACACAGTACCTGGTTGTTCGGAGGGAGGGGGGGTTGGTCTTCATCGCCGTCACATCGTTCTACATGTCGAACCGAGTGTCGACAAGTTGTTCAGCACATCTGGAGGGGAGCCTTCACCGTCACAGGCAGGTGATGTCATCCTGTAGTTTGTGATGGCTTGTATGCCCTGCCACATGTGCTGTGTGTCTCCACTGTCACTGAAGTGTTTCTGGATTCTCTGGGCTTCGCCTCTCTGATGGCCCAGGAAAGTTTGGCACTTGCTGTTCTTAGGGCATCACCGCCGCAGGAATCCACGGTTTCTGGTTGGGTCATGAGATGATGTTCTTGGGGACAGTGATGTCATCGGTGCACTTGTACCGTGTAGCTGGTCACTGATGACATGTACTCCTCCAAAAATTGGTGGAGATCATCCTAGGAAAACAACACCAAAACTTACCTTCACTGCAGAGAAGAAGTTCATTTAGAGTTACCAGCCTTAAAAATCACCAATTAACAGCAACTCAGATTAAAGCTGTTATGAAGGATTTACAGAACAACATAACATAAGTAGCCGAAACATATCAGTATAAACTGATTAAAGACGATTATTGCATATTTTGGATGCCTTCAGCATTGTTTTATGATGTAGGAAAAAAATAAAAATCAGGAATGACAATGGAATCACACTGTGTGTCTAAACCTTTGCATGGTAGTGTATATGCCTTGTTGATAAGAGATATCAAAAGAAAATGGCCAGATTGGTTTATGCTGCCAGGAAGGTCACTCTTTACAACCATGGTGAGCAGAAAAGCATCTCAACAAGCACAAAGCATTGGACCTTAGAGGGGTTAGGCTACAGCTGCATTGTGATCACACCTGTCAGCCAAAAACATAAATCTGGGGATATCATGGACACCGGCTGACTGAAATTGTACTGGAAAAAGTCACCTGTTTTGTTCTTTTTGTGTGAGTCTGTTCTATTTTGTAGGTTTAATTGTGCTTGATGATTTTTTTTTCCTGCAAGGTTCGATTTCCATCTCAGGCCTGTGTGTGTGGCCTGTTCTCCCGGTGCTTGGTGGGTTTCCTCCGGGTTCTCCGGTTTACTCCCACAGTCTAAAGACATGCAGATTAGGCTAAGTGGCTTTCTTAAGTGTGTGTGTGTGTGTGTGTGTGGCACCCTGTCAAGTGTGTACCCCTCCTCGTACCCTAGTCCTGGATAGGCTCCAGGCTCCCCACGACCCTGAAAGCGGTATAAACAATGAGCGAGTGAGTAAGTGAGTTTAGAACTTGTTTCTTTGGCTCCATCTACAGAACAAAAGCTAATTCACACAAACTGAGTCTCTCTTATGGCAAAGGCAGAGCAGAACAAATCAGTGACCAATACATTGCTTGATTTATTTATTTATTTTAATATAAACCCATTTGGCGCTTTAAGAGTGCACATATAAAATATATATTTAAAATAAAGATGCTAAAAAAAAAATCGATAGATGTAACATCCTAGGCGAGCACAGAGCAATCTGATTGGCTGTTCGGCAGGAGGTCAGAGTTCGCAGAGTTCGAAAGCAAAATGGCTGCTGAACCGACACGAGAGTGGAGCGATGAGAAACTGAACAGTGACGAAGTACCCAAAAAAGACCTTATCAAATTTCTCCAGGACAATGCAACACAATCGGTATTCACAGTTGATATTTATGCTCGCAGAGTTTGTATAAACCATTGCTTTATTCTGTAAATGATTCAATGCTAACATGGGACGGCTACCCCTCACAGAGTGTGCATGTCAAACCTACAGCAGTCCCTTACTGCGTGCACTAAGTAGGGTAGAACATAATGGTTACAATGCTTAACTACTAAGGTGTATATGAAGCTATTTGGAAGTCAATCTTCAAACGATAATAATTTAAAATACAAATTATTCATATTTCTTTAATTATTGATGACAAAATTGGTGTAAGCTTCTAGAAGCATGTGACCTGTAAAATTGTTGTTTAAATTTAAGCATTCCAAGCAAATTTAAGCATTTTCCTATTTTATATTTTTAAGCATTTAAAATTCTGCAAATCAATTCATTCTTAACACATATACCATTTTAAAAAATACAATAAAAGCTAACTCAGTGCTTTGTAAAATACCAAAAAAATTATTAGTGTCCCATATTTTAACAATTTTACATTTTATAATAATACACTTTTTTTAGGTTTATGTCTTTTCGTGTGGAATCTCAATTGGCCAGGTTAAATCTGAATGACAATTTGAAAAAACAAATGTGTATGCATATTTTTTTTTTAAAAACGAAGCATGGATCGCGAGATAAGAAATATGAAGTATTATAATAAATTCGTGTTATATGATCCTATCTGAAAATTCACTTTTACACCTAGATGAGACACTTTTTAGCACCGATAACATGTTTTGGTCGTTAGTGTGAGTGAGATTGCTCAGCATTTCTCTGTGCTTCCAGTTTCTTGCTGAGCACAAGCTCATGGGAAACATCAAGAATGTTGCAAAGACTGCTAAAAAGGAGCAACTTGTTGTCGCCTACAACCAGCTGTTTGAGAGCAAGGTAAATACTATATTGTTAAATTTGTTCATCATCCCTGAAAAGGGATTTTATTATGCATTTTCTTTTATCCATTAAAAAAACCAACATTAAGATTCAGTCCATGACAAGTTGACGTCTTGTGCCGGTGTTGGCAGAGGTTTAAAGGCACGGAAGTGGAGCAGGTGACTGAAGAGGTAAAAGCTGTGAAGATCGATGAGAAGCCCAAAGAAACAAAGACAGAAGTTGTAGATGAGGTAGACACAAGCTTTACTGTACGCTATTACAGTTGTGCTACTGTATGTGACTTTTATTAAAATTACAGTTTAGCATTTAAAAATATAGTGTTTTTCTTTGCACAGGGTCCTCCTAAGTTTACAAAGTCAGTGTTGAAGAAAGGAGACAAGACTAACTTTCCCAAAAAGGGTGACACAGTGGCATGTTGGTATACTGGCACGCTTGAAGATGGCACTGTTTTTGATACCAACATTCCTGCAGGTTGTATTAACATCATCATAACAACAATATTTGTGTTTTTAGTCAGTGTTTATACCTGTGTGTTAAGCTTAAACATTCACAGGCATTTGGCTTGAAAAAAAGACCAAAAAATACATTCTGTCACAAGATGACGGTTGAGGAGGCCTGGGGTGTGGTCGGGGTTCTGATTCATCTTATAAAACTCACATTGTGCACTGTCATTCTAGACACGCTTGGTTGAAGGAAATTTGTAATCAAAAATCATTTTAAAAAATCCTATAACTGTTTGTGAAATTTGTAATTTACAAATAGGTGCAAACGATCAGCTGTCTGCCTACTTTTAGCAATCTAGTGTGTATAAGTCTCATTTGTTTAGTGTTACAGCAGAGATGTAGAGGCTTGGCTATTGGGGATGTACTAGATGACAAGCACAAGTTTGTATACATAGGAGTAGGTGAGACAGTTTTAAGACAAAAAGAAATAAAGTGCAGCTCCATCACTCTTTAGAGAGTATAGAATAATGAATATCTCTATTTCCATCCATTTAGAACACATTATCTGTTGATTAACAAACATACACTGCCTGGCCAAAAAAATGAAGTTAGACCAGTTCCTTTTATTACATTTAGCTGACTTTATTTTCTTGCCACAACATTGCTGAGCCTAGAGCGGACCAACTGAACCAACCGCAGATCATAACACTGTCTCCAGTGGCTTGTACAGTAGAACACTAGGCATGATGAGTGCAAATTTCCCTTCTGACCCTGACGCCCCAATCGCTCTGAAATGGGATAATCTGAACTCATTAGACCACATGACCCTTTTTCCACATTATTCCAAAGTACAGTCTTTATGCTCCCTAGAAAACTGAAGTCATTAACAAATAATTATGTCTATACAGCTGTTTAGTTCCAATCCTGTGAGTTCTCATTACACTGTGTGTGTATGGAAATGCTCTTCCCTTTACTATTCAACTTTGCTAAGGTCTTTACTGTTGTTGTTTTTTTAACAGTGCAACTTTAAGTGATTTTTAACAGTGCAACTTTAAATGATTTTTTTTTTCTCTACCACATTTATTCCACAAAGTTGATGGTTCAGCATTACCCTACTGGATTTTTTATAATGTGTTGAAGGCTTCCAGTCATTTCAAATCTCCCTAGATTTTTTTCTTTGCCAACAATTTGACCCTTTTGAAATGGTGGTCTTTTTTGGCCAGGCAGTGTGTATTCATATTCAGTTCCAAATTTAAAGCGGAGTGAAATTCTGAATGTCAAAGAGAAATACACTGTGCCATGAATGCATAGTGAACAATAACTGACCGTGACTGTTCTTTGCAGGAGCACGGAAAAAGAAGCAGGCCAAACCACTTTCCTTTAAAGTTGGCATGGGCAAAGTTATCAAAGGGGTGAGTGTTTTCTGTTGATCATCATATAAATATCTCAGTATTTATCTATTTCTCGTAAAGATTTTTACACACTCTCAATCAAAAATGAACCTGCAGTGGGATGAGGGACTCCTGACCATGAGTAAAGGTGAAACTGCGCGCTTGGAAATTGATCCCGAATGGGCCTACGGTAAAAAGGGTGTTCCTGATTCTAAGTATCCTTTCACTTAATTGAATTTTTGTTTAGACTGTACTTCACCCACAGTTCCAGTTTTTTCTTTCAGCTCAGATGAAGGTGATGAGACATTGCCAACATGAGAAGCAGACTTAGTTTTACTGGTTAGATGTTAATAATTTTCACATCCAGGAACGTTGTATTACGCTGATACCAAAATAGTTTGGCAAAAAACAATATGTCATACTTTGATTAGAAATGAGGGAGAAAAATCGGTCCAGCGATGTCTGGCGATTCATGTATTGCTACACTGACACTGCATTTGAGGCGTTAATGTAATTTCTCTATAATCCTACACTCTAATCTAATTGTAGTCACACATCGGCAGGCAGTGCAGCATCATGGGTGGCAGGAGCACAGGTTTGATTAGAATTGTAAGAAAATCTAAAATAATAATTATAATAAATTATACTTTTTATAAAATTCTTATCATGTCAGCAGATCCCTGGTGATTTTCCTCCCAACTTATGTTTATGTTCATTGTGTTTTCAGGAAACCAATTATTTTGTGTTAGCACTTATACCACTTACAGACAATCCTGCAATAGCATCCCTTTTCCTTTTTTTTCAAGTTAATTAAAATGTATAGGGCAGGGGTCGCCCAGGGGGCACGACATTGGACTAAGGATCATAAGGTCCCAGGTTCAAACCCCACAACCACCAAGTTACCACTGTTGGGCTCTTGAGCAAAGCCCCTAACCCTCAACTGTTAAGTTGTATAAGAAGATAAAAAATGTTAGTCGCGTCTGCCAAATGTAAATTTATACACTGTTCAGCCATAACATTAAAACCACCAAGGATTTGCACATGCAAAGTTCTCCGCACTGAAGCCTAAACAGTGTTGGAAAAGTTAGTTTTATTAAAGCTCACTTACAATGAACTGACAGCAGAGACTCACGGTAAAAGTTACCTTATGGAAATATCAACTTTTTAGAATTTGAATGAGAAAATATAAAAATTTCATGCATCGAAATGCAAAACTGGGTTTTCCATTACTCGGATAACTTTGTTTTTTTTTTTCAAGTAGACCTGAAACATTACATTTTGTAGGACGTCATAAATATTTGTATGATATACTGCAGCTAAGGTGTGGCATTATATTTGTGACTCATTCCTGATCGAAAATCTCCTTTTTTGCAAATACTGCATCTTATAATGTATCTACAGAGGAGCCCAAAAATGTATACACACTTCAACAGTTATCTAGTAGTATTATGTTTTCTCTAAATATGTCAGGAGTCACGATACAGAGCCCCTCGGTATCACGAACTGTATCTGTGCTCACTTAAACACACTTGCGTGATCCCATGCCCCTAGTATTCCAGCCCTTCCTTTGATTGACACAAAAGCAGCCAATCAGAAACTGGGGGACATTAATTCTGATTGGCTGTTTTAAATAACACATTAGGCAGAAAGTGTTTCCTCAGTGATTAAATCCAGACTAAAGAAATCAGCACAAGACTTGGACGTTCTTAGACAGTGAATGCAGAAATCATTAACACATGCTATAAAAACTACTGAAAATATTTGCTCTTTGCTGCGTGTATTGCTTTTTTTCAAATCAGTGCAAAAAAAAATTAAATATCCCAAACATCAGTGTTTCAAATCCTATCAAGGAAAAAAAAAATCTATTGTCCCATCCCTAATGATTATACATGGTTTAAAAATGTGTTCATATGGCCCTACTATGGAGTTATACTATGGAATAGTATAACTACAATAATGTGAAGCATTTAATGTTGAATGGGCAAATTTTAAACAAATTTAAACTTTTGTTAATGAAGGATAAATGTTTCCAGATAAATTAAGTTTACAGTCTCTGTGGTCACAATGTGAGATTTATTTTGTGGACATTAACACGTTTGCAGAATCACAATACTACTGCACCTTTTTCCTTAATTTAGATACCAGAATCCCACCAAATGCCAAACTTATTTTTGAGGTTGAATTGGTGTCCATTGATTAGGATGTCGAACATTCTCCTTTCAGCAGAACTCAAGTTCGTGTTGGAGCCAGCCTTCATGTTAACCTCAGTATTCTAATACACTGCAAAAGTACTCAATATTACAGGTGGCAGCAGGAGCTCATTTGCAACCATGTGATCTCACATTATTTTGCATTGTTGGCTTTTGTTGTTTAAGAAATGAATAATAAAAATAAATTAAAATCAAATGTCTGTGTGAACGTTTCCCTGCTTCTTGCTTGATGTCTCCCTGGTTTAGGTTACTATAATATGCTTTAAATGTGAACAATAAAAATTGCCAAGTACAAAGCTGTGTATATAACCTGCAACTTTATTAACACATGTTACAGAGAATTATTTAAGAGTTGGCATTGGGACCCTTCTTCTTTCCAAAGGTGGGCACCACATTGACAAAGCGACGGTTGTACTGGATGCGACGCTTAGCACGGCCTGTCTTCTTCTTCTTCTTCTCCTGCTTGTCCACCTAAAAGCAGGAAGAAAGAGAGGGGATATGACGTTTTCTGCTTTCTGTTCACGCGGTCATGTCTGAAGTAAACACAGCTTACAGAAGGCAGACCATAATCGGTGTATAACTTGCAAGAGAAATCTAAAACTAATTTATTTTTCATTTTAAGGGAGAAGGCTTTTTACAATCTTTTTTCCCTGAACTTAATTATGCTCAATTTAAATTATTTTTAAATAAGAGCCCTTTGCTCTTACCTTGGGTGTCTGTCCTCGTACTTTTCCAGCACGAGCCAAAGAACCGTGGACCTTACCTAGACAGAGGAGAGGATAAAGCAAGACCTGTTACTTTTCTTTCATTCTCAATCGAAAGATTTTCATTCCACTGAGCAGGGGCCAAATCAAATTTCACTGGCATTACAACCTGTGGCTCCAGTAATCTGCACTAATTTACAAGTAACACTAAAACTGCAGTAACAGTTCCTTAAACACTACCTGTGGCTCAAAAGTTTAAAAATAAAGATCTGCACAGCAAACACTGGTTTCTAACCTACACGTACTTACCTCCCAGAAGCCTGCCAACAACCTCCAGAGTGCAGTGCTCTGAAATACCACAGCTCACAAGGGAAGCAGCATCTTCGAGAGGGGTGCCAGACAGAAGAAGCACCTGATCCTCCACACACAGACCCTCTAGAGTCTGAACATGGGCCTGCGAGACACAAACACATAGTTAACAATGACTGTATAAACAACACTTGCAGCATTCACTTCTCTCTATACAGGCTAAAAAACACTGTAGTTATATATTCGATGTGAGGGTGACTGACGACATTGACTGTATACCAACACTCAAATATGGCTGCTTAAAAGGTGTTCAAAATTCTATACAGCTTTTTAACAGCCCCCTAGACAGGATTCAATTCCTGGGGCAGGAGTCCTATTTTACAAGCACACCTTGACCTCCAAAACCATGCGGATAAGCCTAGACTGTACTTTTTCCCAACCAACCTGGGACGATTACAGAAAGAATTACATACTCTTTCACTTCATAATAATTATAACTGTCTGGCTGTGTGTGGGTATACGAGTGACCCTGCTACTCCAAATACTTCCTGATGCAGGAAATTTTTAAAAATGCTCCTCATACAGTTTGTGATCAATTAATTGTATTTTCAATAGAATCCCTTTTTCTTCAAATGCTTCTGTGGGATTTTTTTAAACTGTAACATCAAAATAACGGTTCAGTCCGAATAGGGCAAACAAGATAAAGATTAACAGAGGTACTGTGAAAGTCTCTTCATAAGGCTGACAAAATGGTCAACAAAATGATTAATTCACTCCCATAGCTCAGGTTTCACAAAAAACAAACCATCAAAATGAAATACAACAATAAATAATGCACCACATTACCTAATCTTTTAAACAATTTATAAACACTTTCTCTATAAACCTTAATTAAATTGTAATATTTACATTTTTACTTTAGTAACTGGGAAAATTGTATACATGGTATAAGAGGAAGAATTATCTAGAATCACCCTATAGGTTATAGTCATCCTTTTTACAGCACACCAGGTAATGTTTTATATTTTAACACGTACCATCATCATGGTCATGACTTACATGCATTACAAAGATCAGAAGCTAGTAGAGATCTAATTCACTTATTATTTAAATAATAAATAGGATGAGTGTTTCTCACCTTGATATCCTGGACAGTCTCGTGTCCTGTCACCTCGAGGGTGTGCAGGTTCTGTGCACGCACGAAAAGCTGCATGTTGATTGCTAAGGTGAAGACAAAAGTGGATTATTTTTTATTGTGCTCCAAGTATTTAGATGTTACATATACATTTGTCTCGGCGGCGGCCATATTTTACTTTACGTCATAAGGAAATATTCTGTACATATGTGACGTCACTAATTTCAAAGCAGATGATTGGTCAGCAACAACGAACAAGTTTTTTTTCACAAAAACATTTTTAAAAAAACACGGAAAACCCGTAAAATGCCAACAGGTAAAGTATGATTAAGGTTCTCCAGGTTTTCCTCCTTTGCTGTTCACTTCCTGATCCAGTTTTTACGAAAAGTTAGCTAGTGGGAGCTAGCTCAATTTTAGTGCTAGCCACAATCCTAGTTTTATATTAATTAAATTATAACCTTTTATACTTTTGAAAGAAACAACTAATACTAAACAATGGAACAGTATATAATGAGTTGTCGTGCGTTGGCTCTGGAGCTGTGCTCTGTGCTAGCTTTAGCTTTAGCCAGTTGAACGCAGGTCCACACAGCGCTCACAGGCATGAGGAGGCACGCGGTCAAAGTGTTAAATAAATACTCTAAATATACTCCATATTAACCTGGAAACCTGTATAGCACAAATTTTAAACCTTATATACCCAAACAATTGAAATTTTAACCCGAAATATACACTAAAAACGTAATAAATATGTAGAGGAAGACGGGCCTTACATCGCACGATGCTAATCGTTCCACACGGAGCGAGAAAAGGACCAGAGCAGTGTCTGATGTGCGCATGTGCACGACTATGAATTCTGGGAAGGTGTTACGTCACCGTTGAGAAGTTTGGAAACCATCGATCTATGTGAACTTTTTTTTTCCCATTTAGTCAGTTTATTATTTTTTTCTTAGTTACTTATTTGTTTGTTTACTCTGTCTATTGTTGTTATTTATTTATATATTCTTTGTTAAGTTTGCTTATACTGTATATATTCTTTTTTTCTGTTCTAATAACTGTCGATAGTTAATTGTATAATTCTTAGAGACTTGTGTTATGCTTTTAGTATTGTGTTATTCTTTCAATATTGTAATTTTTGTTATTAATAATAAAATAAGATCTATGTGAATAGTAAACATAACAACAATAAGTTTGTTTACTCATAAATGTCCCACCTCGGGTCTGTGTGCATGTGCTCCTCGTGCTTGCTGAGTGTTCCCCAGGTGCTCTGGTTTTCTCTTCACAGTCCAAGACATGCAGATAAACAGTACATTTTATCATAGTATACCCTCTCTTTTTCATATTTATGACATTGGAAGATATTTGAAAAGCTTTTAAAAGTTTTTAAAGTAAAAAAAAAAAAAAAAAAACAATGCTATGAGAATTTTACATTTATTTGAGTCATATTGGATGGATTTTTTTATTATTATTTATTCTGGTCCTGGTTTCCACCACATGTGCACCAGGCACCCATGACCATGTCACCAGTTCACGAGTTTTCCTTAATTAAAATACCTTTGGTAGGTCCTGCCCACTGCAGACCAGGATCATCCCACAAGAGGTGCAGTTTTTATAGTTGCTCTGACCAGCCCTCCAGCCATCACAATTTGGCCCTTGTCCAAGTCACTTTCTGATTCTGGTAATGTGAGACTGGGTGTTAAAATGTATTGTTTAATAAAAACAGATAATTTTTTTTCAAATAATGTTATACATTTTAGGTTACAGGGAAAACCTTATATGATGATGCACTTTGTTAGAAGTTTCAACCTAATCAAAATTTCAAGAAAGGCCTTATTGTTAAAAATCAAATGTTCACATCATTGATTTTTTTTCCAAACAGGCATCCTCTTAATGTACATCACACTCACTCTGTTGATTGCAAAACGAACAAAACTGTTGTTTCATAAAAAGAGGGTTTGCAGTGATTGGATGCTGATTTTGACAGAGCAAATGCTTTGAAATCTTCAATGCCCCACTTGACCTGAGCTCAACTAATACATGGTTTAGTTTATGACCCTTTATCTTTTTTGCTTTAATTATGCTATTTGTTTGTGTTATAGTTTAAAGTTAAAATTTGTTGCATACAAATAGAAAAAAAAGTGCATTTAATATTAAACAGCTTATCCAGAGTATCGCTGCTCCAGCCAGTGCTAAGGCCCCTACGATTTAAGCTTTTGTGTCACTCTGGCATCACGGGTAGTCACACAACGTTGTTTCACAAGAGAACAAATCTCAGAAACCAAAGTAAACCCTGCTTCGCAGATTTTACTGTGATATTTAGAAAATAAAAAAGTAAGAGCTTGTTTTCTCGCTCATTGTGTTCCAGTGAGAAATCCAACATTGCAATAATGGAAACAGCAAACTGTTTTTTCCACAATGCAGTGCCTTTAAACACTGTATTTGCACTGAATCACAACATAAACTGCAAACTATCCAAGTCTAAGAGTGTGATGTTCCCATTGGTTTTGGTATAAAAGTTGAAGCTTGAATTACGTTATTTAATTAAGCAGTGTGCGCAGATGAGGACGAGAGAGAGAACTGGATGGACAAAAAACTTAGGTATCAGCACTTGGACTATTAGCAACTAGTCCAACAGCATTGTGGGTAGTATATAGTAGAATTATTAACAAAAATGAAAATACCCATCATATTGGAAGTAAAGAAATTAAAGTACTTATTTCATTTTCACTTATTTTATTTCTACTTGTACATATGCTTTTTTGTGCAACCATCAATATATAGAATAAGCTACATTTGAAGCAAGAAAAATTAAGGTATATTCAGATGTCAGGTAAATTATAATTAAAATCATAATCTGCTGCATATTCCATTGACATTTGTACTGTTATTCTACCAAAACATTTTTCATGGCAAGCTTACAAGAAAAATGCACATGAGCTTGGAAAAACTTAAGTTTTCTAAACCCTCTTACTCCTATTGCTGTTAGAAATGAATTTTGATGTGCAGTTATCTTAGTATACTTGTGTTCATACACTATAAGAATATAGTGATGAGCTAGAAAAGTCTTTCTAAATTCTTATACAGAACTGTGATTTAATGTCATAGAAAATTATAAGGCATTCAGTGGTGCATCAGTCTTCAATCCTGAGCTCTGGTCACTATGTAGGTGGAGTTTCACATGATCTCCCTACAACCCGAAGAGTTTCCCCTCACTGTCCAAAAACATGAAGCTCTAGAGCCACTCCAAGTGGTTACACAGGATGACCAAACAGATATACAGCAAGAAAACATTTTTATACATGCAAATACACCATTAAAGGAAAGAACTAACATATTGGTCTTGATATAATTTTTTCCTTCAAGGGTAGTCACCCCACCCCCCCCCCTTTACTTTAGTAAGGCTTGTTGGGGTGCTCATTTTATTAGGAGCGTTAAAGAGTAAGTGTCATTTCAAACTCTCTCTCTCTCTCAATACATCACATTTCATTATATCTAATTGTATTGGGTACACTTTTAAATTTTGCAAGATAAACAAACTACTTTTAACTAACAGAAAGATGTCCAAACCTGTTGTGCAAGTAATGTAGACATTACTTATCACCTTGTTACAATGTAACTCACTGAACTGAGCACAGATTAGTAGTTAATGTTAGCATGCACCTTAAAAACCAAGTCGAATGTCTCAGCAATCTCTTTATTAAGAAATTAATTCAAAATAAAAAGCCTTCATTTCACATTTGGCTCTGAAAACAGGGATGACACATTTAGGAGGGCAAAAAAAAGGACTTCAGAATATTCTATGTCCTTCCATACAAACGTAACGCTCCCAAAACAACTAAATTTCAAAGAGACCACGGTAAATAAAGCTAAAATTAAACATCCGCACGTTTTTACAGAAAAAGAATCTTCTATTCCAACACATGCTCAGAACACAAAGAAACAAGTCAAATGACTGAGAATGTCAAGAGTAGCAATAAGAACAGGTAAAAGGGACTTCAGTGTCACTCCATCAGCCCGCACGGCATTCATGTTGGAGGTGGTGGGTAGTACTGGTTATATTGGCCATACTGGCCGTACTGGCCCCAGGTGTTCTGACTTCCCCAGGTGTTGTATTGCTATTAACACAAAAGAAACAAATGATTATGAACACAAGAACACTGTTCAACTGAAAAGTTTTTTAGCAAATTTTAATGACAACTTATAAATCAAGGCGATAATTAAATCAACAGAAGATTTTTAAACAGTCTTTTGAGGCCATTATGTTACATAGGTTAACACCCACCTGATACCAGTTATTATAGTTGTATCCTGCATGATTAGCTTGCATGTCTGGCATCATCTGCCCAGATGCTGCTGAGCCATCGTCTACACGCTGTCTCTTTGAATCTGGCTCTTGTGACCTTTGTAAATAAAACATTTTAGAAATATTAGCAATTGCTGTAGGAGGTGTTAAAAGAACCATGTTTAAAAGAGTTAACTTAAAAAAATAATTATTGTCACTATGTTATGTATTACGACTACATAATTTGCACTGGTAACATACCCATTTTCTGCTTTCCTCTTTGTGGAATCCTGCTCCTTCACAAGTTTCTGGTGCTGTTCATAAGCAGTTACAAGCCTGTGTAAGAGAAAAGCAAAGCAGATTTCATTTTACTTCCAAGTATACATGCAATGTAAACGTTATAAGTACATACTAGTGGCAGAAAGAGGGAAAAGGAGAAATTGTTGTAAAAGTCTTAAATACTGAACTCACGCATTTATATCACCGCCAAAGTCCTCAAGAAACTCTACTTTTCGCTGCGAGAAAGTTACACGTGATTCTAATGGCATGTTGCTGCCAAGTGCACGGTCGAAGCATGCCAAGATCTCTGCTTCATTCTGCTGCACGTCTCCACTGTACTCCAGCTCCAGCAGGTTCAGGTAGAGTTTGGGACTGGTCTGGGGGATTAAATCACATGGAGTGAGACCATGGGATAGGACATTTAAAGTTTTCCTGTATCAAAGAGCTGCTTTCTTTTTAATGCCATGCCAGCTCCTATGGCTATATTCCTGTGAGAAAATCAGTTTTTGTTTTCAATATTAATTTACTTATTTTATTCTATTGACACTTTTGAAAAAAGTTCTTACAGGAGTAAAATAATTACAGTTAAAGTGTTTGATGGACAGTAGGGATTTACATGATGAACTCAAATTTCTGTTAAAAGCTAGAACTCATTTTACCTCTAACAGATTAAATCATATTTAAAAGAATTTTTTTTAAAAACTGTCAAAATTGATAGTTATGTCACTGAAAATGATAACGCTTCAAGAACCGTGAAAAGCAAGTTTACCTCATCCTTTTCGATGGCCTCGAGCAAAACCTTTTTAGCCTTCCCAATATTTCGATGTACTTTGAGGAATTGCCTTGCCAGCTTCACAGAGAAAAAAGTCGATTCATTCGGGGTTTTTGCATTCTTAATGGCGTCCTCCAGAAGAGCTTCTGCTTCATCCAAGTTCCCGTGACGACGCTCAAGGCTCACACGACGTAGTCTCACCATGGCCAAACCAGGAATCGCCTCCTCTAGACTCTTCAGGATGCCTCGAGCCTCATCAATGTTTCCTGGAGAAAAAGTTTAGAGCCAATCCTTAATCTCACTTACTGCTTTCAGTGTTCAGTATTCTATATTTTTTTAAGGCACAACTAACCAGAAAATATAGCATGTCAGTAAAATACTAATTTATGGAATGGGCAGAGACAGTTGTATTTTCTATTTTCAGAAAACTTGATGAAATGTGCATGTCAGTAGATCGGAAAGGTCCACCAAAACAGCATACATGTTTATATTTATGGAACCAGATGATGTGTGCGTCTTACTTGATTAGTAATATGCCTTTAAATTTTTTTACATATTCGTTTTTCCTCTATATCTTTAAACAGAAATGAGAAGTACCTTGTTCTTAACAAAAATAAAAATACACACTAACTGTATATTTTAACACTCCTCTCATATAGGAAAAAAAAAAATCACCAAGATAACAGTGACATTCACCTTGCTGTTCCTCAAAAGCTGCCCAGAGAACATGGATGGTAGGCTTCTTTGGCAGGTGGACGGTGCATGCTTTCTTGAAGATGTGCCTCACTCCCTCTATGCTGTAGCTCTCCAGGTACTTGCCATACTTTAGAAGTAAAGAAGGAAAGATAAGAAAGGGGTGGAGGAGAGAGAGAGAGGGATAGGGAATAAAAGGTAGAAATGGGAAAAGAACACAAATTATGGCTTCATTTCTGATTTCTGCACTGGTGAATTTCCATTGACAAGATCGTTTTGAGAATTTCTGTTTTAAACCCATCAGCACCTTTATGGAACCAATAAGATAAGTTTCTGTAAGGTAGTGGGAGACGGAGAGATGCAACGAAGTTGGCATATGCTGGAGTCAAATCTTGTGTGGCAAGCTGGCCATCCCCTAATACAACAGATACAGTCAAATATCAACGTTACACGCAAAGAGTGCAGGAAGTTTTACTGAGGAAGTGAAAACGTTGATGGGGGGGACAGGAGGATCGGAATTCTCTGCGAACGGAGCTCCATTTACCTTTATCCAAAACTCCTCGTACAGGGCACAGGCGATCAGGCAGCGCTCAAACAGAACCACTACACGCTCCGGTGTCCCATTCTCCAGCTCAAAGTCCAGGTACTCCCTCCAGTTGGTGAGCTGAGTCTTCTCCAAGGCTTTCACATGGAAATATGGACGCTTGATCTAATCCAAAGGTGAACAAAATTAAGAACCTTAGACATTTAAAAAGTCTGAGAAATCTTTTTTTTTTATTTCACAAATTATTAAAAAAAAAAAAAAAAAAAAAAAGATAAAATGTGTGCAACATTACAAGAGCCAGGTCAAATTAAAAATTACAAGATGATTCAAAATATTTGCGCAAATAAACTTTAACAAAAACCATGCATGACTAATGAATGTTAAAACCACTCACCCCTTCTTCAAAGGCCCAGCGCTTGCTGACTTCATGTTCGTTGTGGTTAAATATCTCTTGGCGCGTTTCGATCACCTTATGTCGCATGTTCTCGATCTCTGTGACTCTCTAGAGAAGAAACAGACAATTATGTGCCATCGCATTACAGCATACAGCATCTCGAGTGACGTGCAAACTGCATATTCAGCTACCGAGGTTTTACATCACCATGAGCTCGAGAGAAATTAGCAGCATCTTGCGCTGGGATAAGTATGGTATGCACACCCTGCACAGGCCCAAGCCGAGGGAGGGGTGAGGGACGGTGTCAATCTGTCACGGTCCCGTCCCACTTTTAGATCGACTCCCTGATTGGATGCCAACTTGGATCCCCAGGTATTCATGGGCTGCTAACGGAAAGACACCTCTTCAAACCTATACAGTTTTGCTTCTTTCCAGGATCAGGTAGGATCCTCCCTATCCCTAGTATGTTTAATACCCACAAAAATTCCCATTAGGGCTCTTACCTTTGCTGGATCAGGAAGGTCTTCTGTGCCTGGGGGCAGCTCCTCACTTGGGGTTTCCTCCTCTCCCTCACCGGTAGGCTTATTGGCAGCTGCAAGTTCCAGCCTCAGCTGCACAAACTCCTCTTCAGACAGGAAGTGCTTGGGGTGATTGTTTTGCACATGATCCTTAAACCTGGAAATAATATACAAAATGTATAAAAATGAACTGTGGAGTAACATCATTCTGTATTGCATGATGAGTATGAAAAACACATGTTCACCACAATCTTTAAACAACAAACATAAGTGCATGGCTTCTTAATTTAATTACATCATGTAGCGTTATCTTCTACATTCACTCAGACATAAGAAAAGACATTTTAAACATGCATAACACAAACCTCTGGAAATGCTGGGAGTACAGCTGAGTAGGAATACCCAGGACACGGTCATATATTGCTGTGACATTGGCCAACTTGCCCTGCTCAGTTTCCCAGCTAATGTAAGCTTCCCACAAGCGGTCAGACCGGAAATCTGTACCCGCAGCAAGAACTGCATGCTCATAAGCACTGGAGAGGGGGAGAAATATTTAGAATATATATAAAAAACAAGCAACCCTAAAATACAATCCATGGCAAAGAGTCTAGACCTGAGAACAATACTTACGCTCGTACACGATTCTCAGCCTCTCCATCACTTGTGTCTTGATTCTCCTTTAAGAATGTTATATAATGAATCCAAAGGTCAACACTGAGTGGGATGGCCTGCAAACCTCTGCGATACACCTGGGGAAGACAAAAATTTAGCAAAAAGTCAAACATGTGATGGCATTGAATAAAATCCACTACACCTTGGATTTTTTTACACCAGATAGACAACTTACCTCATCTGCCTCCTGTATGCACCCATGCTTTTTTTCAATGTCTGCATACTTCTTCCAGTATCCATAACAATAGGGATATCGCAGAAAAAAGGCATCAAATGCCTTTCTTGAAGCCAGCAGATGATTCTGGGAAAAAAGAAAAGAAAAAAAAAAAACACATGCGTCTATTAACCTACAATGAACCCGACAAGCTCTCTGCTTAATCTGTTCAATGGATTCTGTAGCACTCACCTCTTGTTCCACATATTGCAGGAGGTAGACCCAGCCATTGAAGTCCTCAGGATCATCCTCAACGACCTTATAGAGCCTGTCAAAGTCAGTGGGGAGTGTAGATTTTGACACAGAGGGATCTCCTACTTCACTTCCTTCTTTGGATCCATCCTCAAGCTCCATGTTGGCTGGGCTGTCTGAACTGCCCATTTCACCCTGCTTTTCCGAGCTCAACTCAGACTCTTTAAGATGTCCCTCTGCAGCCTGTCCGTTTGTTTCTGGTTGAGTTTCATCAACATACGGCGTATTCTCCATTTGTTCAGGAAGGTCAGATTTATGCTCTGTCTCAGACTCTGAATGCCCATCTACCGAGTGCTGCTGGTACTGCTCTAGTTGGCTTTGTTCTGGGTTCTGTTGATTTGCAAGAGCAGCGAAAGTGTCAGGCACTTGGTCCATTGTCCACTGAGCATCAGGTGCCAAGTTAGGAAGGTTAGGAATTAAGGCATCCCCTGCACCTTCCATAGCAGTAGCATCCCCATTGTCTGAGGCATTTGCACCAACCATCCCTGTCATGGCCTCGTCTGGGAGTTGCAGATCTAGGGAATAACAAAACGTAAAATCAAAGTTTTAATATGAAAATTGATCTCAAAGACACAATATATATGTCTATTTGCTTTATCTAATTAAAATTCTACTCAAATATGTAAACAAAATGCTTTGGGACTATGAAGGTAAAAAAAAAAAAAAACTATTTTTGTTTTTGTTTAGAAATGTGCATGACTTGTGACAAACAGAAGTACTGATTAATTCATGCCAGTTCTTTCAAACTTCCATTCAATGTTTAAACACGTTTCCTGGCGCTTTACATGTCTTTCATGCATAAAGGAGGTGGACAGAGGGCCTCTAAACAGGTGCAGATTGGGGTATAATGTAGTTGAGTGAGAAGCCCTAAGATGACGTAGCCGAAGCAAAAGTAAGGCGGAGTTACTTGCAGTACCTGTGCTTACTCAAGCCGAGTTAATATGCATGCCTAACACCTGGGAAAGTAATGCTAGTGGTCATAAAGTGTTCAGTGGCGATATATTTCAACCAATTTGTATAGCATTTACGGTAATTCATTTGCATGAGCACTTTTTCGATCTTCCAGGGGAGCTTACATTTACTAAGACAAACAACTTACAAAAGGGGAACACAATTGCGCTATTCTTCCCATGAAACTGATGATCGATGCGTTTTAGACGCAAAGATTTAGGATTGAATGAGTGCTGTGCGGTCCCCGTACAACCGTATTTAGGCAAACAGAAATGAAGCCCTGCTCCCGGGATTTGTGCTAAAATACCGAACACGAGCAAGCGTGTTAGCCGTTCAAGTCAGAACTCTCTCAACTAATCTTTACTCAAAATTAATTAGGCGAAATAATAAAATCAAATAACTTTTTTCAAATCTAATAAAAAACTGTTTTCCGTTTGCGGACATTTATAGACACAATAGCCGCTTTTTACGGTAACCCTGGTTAATAATTAGCCACCAGCTAGCATGGTAAAGTTAGCCGGACAATTACACAGCTCCTTACTTAGCAACTTAACGCAGAAACTGTGCGTTTTTGTGCGCTCAATTTTAACGGAAGATATATCTATATATAATAAAGCAAACATACAATGAATTATAGCTTTTCAGATTATTCTACACAACATAAAGTAATGCCAGTTAACCCAGCAAACAGCGGCGGCTTGGTTTGAGGCCTACTCGCTGAACGTTAGCAACATTAGCCCGTAAACATCGACGTCGCGATCACCGCAAAACTTCAACTATTATTCCAGAAATATACTTATAACAAATCCAAAGCATTTTTCTTAACGTTTACGTACCAGATTGTTCCATGAAATTTTGTTTGTGGAATTCTTTTCTCTCAACTTTTGAAGTTATCTCTTCAACAACATGTGGTCGAGTTACCGAGCTCTCATTCTCTATTTCCTCACAGCGCTGCTACACAAGGGCAAGACTGTCCTACGCATGCGTACTACGTCTGCAGCTGCTGAAAGGGCGGGCAGTTGACAAGGTGTGAATATGATAATGATGGGGGCTTTTTTGAATTTCGAACTTTTGGGGGCTGTTTCGAATTTAAAGCAAACCGTGATTTGACCTGATTATCTCCTGATTAACGATTGAAATATGATCGGAATCCTTAGTGTATTTTTATTTATTATTACGACAAACATTATATTTCTTTCCTTATCCAACACTTTAAATTTATGTCATATAATGTATGTCACACCATCAACAAACATGTCTCCAACGTCGACGCTTGTTGTAAACTGTGGTGACGTTTGTTGTAAAAATCCTGTGCACAGGGTTGCAGGGGCCTGAAAACTATCCCAGGAGACGTACGGTGCCAATCCATCACAGGGCACATACATGCACACTACAGGCAATTTGGGAATGCCAGTTAACAAAATCTGCAAGTCTTTGTACTGTTAGAGGAAACCAGAGAAAACCTACCAAACACACAAGGAACATGCAAACTCCCCACACACCCCCAAGAGGTGTCGACCCTGGAGGTGCGAGGTCATAGTTCTAAGTATTACATCACCATGACGTCTTGGTCTTGGTTTACACCTTGTACAATGTGTATTTGTGCATGTATGCGCATACATACACCATTACCATTCCTTTTAAGTTATTTGGTGGCAAGTAAAAATCCGTCTTTGGTAATTATTTAGTTTATAATACAAATGGACGGGCACTGGTGGCTCAGTGGTAGGTGTTTTGCGTGGTTTGATTCCCAGCCAGTGCCCAAACCCCAGCCACTGGATGCAGTCCTGGTCCCAAGCCCGGATAAAATGGGAGGGTTGCGTCAGGAAGGGCATCCGGCGTAAAACCTGTGCCGAGTTGTAGTGCGGACTGGGTATTCTGCTGTGGCGACCCCTTGCCGGGAGCAGCCGAAAGACCACCACCAACAACATAATACAAATGGACCAAGCCAGACAGTTAATTTTTGTAGTGTATCTGAGGCCACTAGATAAAAGAGTGCATTGAAGAATCTGAACTAAAAAGTCAGACAGACTCATTGATTAAAGAGGACACTGGTACAATGTGAAAAAAAAAACATCACCAAATGGATGAGGTTACTGACCTCCAGCTGTCTAATGGTGTTGATGTTCTTTACATGACCATATTAGACCATCAGTGCATGTTACACCTTGTGAGAGTCTATCATGATGGTTGGTAACACTCATCACTCATATCACTCATCATCTATACCGCTTTATACTGTATTTAGTGTCACGAGGGGCCTGGAGCCTATCCCAGGGAGCTTAGGGCACGATACTACAGTAAATACACCCTGGACAGAGTGCTAGTCCATCCAGGGGCACACACACATTCTAATCTGGTTGGTAACAGTTATCAGTAAAACTCAGCAGGTCAAAACAGAGATAAAACATATATGCATACATATATGTTCTATACATTATGTATGAACTGTGGAATGTGGAAAATGCATGTCATTATATAAAAAAAATAAACAAAAATATTACAGGTTTCCAGGAAACACTGGACATAAGGTAGAAATAGCCCTTTGCAGAACACCATATACTGTATTCAATTTTGCACCTAATGCTGGCTAGAATTGCTGTACCAGCATATTTTTGGAAAGGAGGGAGGAAACAAGATAACCAAAAGTAATCTAAATGGTCACAGGAAGAACATGCAAAACGCCACACAAACAGCAACCCTGCAGTTAGGATTAAACTGCTGACCCTACAGCTGTTAAAGCTCAAGCTACCTGCTGTGCAAAGGTAAGCAGGTTATTAATAAACTGTTTATTATTATAATAATAATTATTAATATTATTATTATTAAATATATTATAGGAAAATCTTATCTTTATTTTTGTAACAGCACTAAATATATACTGCAATTTCTCTCTTACATACACAGGGATATATTAAATAGATTATAATATACTAATCTTTAATATATCAATAGATATAGCAAAGAAATTATTTTTAAAGAGGCTGGATTGTTGCTGGTCAAGCTGAAGGTGGACTGCACCAGAGATAGCTGGAAATCTTGAAATAACCATTTCTCCCTTTAAGATAATTATAACTTAATATAAATAAACTAGTACAACATCAGAGGATTGTTGTTCAATGCAAAATATTGTTCTTTATTTAACAATTTAACAAATTGTGGAATGTTGGTGCATACATTAGTGGTTTCTGAGGCTGATAACTCTACATGAACCTTTTCTGTGCAGCAGAATGTGTGTGTTCTAGAATGTAGAAACACAAACATTTGACCATTACTGTGTAAATACACACACACATATGAATACAGGATATATATATATATATATATATATATATATATATATATATATATAAATGAAACAACATATAAATAAATTATATCTACAACCATTACTGCTGCTGCTATTTATCTGTATTACTTTTATAAGTTTTGTAGTATTACTTGTGGGTTCATTAGTTGGCCACAATGGATTAGATTTTAAAAAAGCGTTTACTTTTTCCCACTAAGTGTTTCTGGTGAGCAAAAAATTAGTATAAAAAACACAAACACGGTTACGACTTTAATGTTGTATAAATAATAGCCCTTAACGCGCCTGCTGTTTTCGAAGCATTATTTAAAATCGACATGACATCACTAAGTCCCGCCCCCTAACGTAAAATGACGCCACTGAGCTGGTTTCCTCTAGTAGGTTGTACATATATACGTAATACGTCTTATTTAAAAAACGTAATCATAAAATCATTTAACATATTTTTTTTTTTTACTACACGTTTGGGAGTTGAATGTTCCTTTCAAGACAGTGTAAAATAAGGTGAAAGCCGAGGTGCTGGAAAGTGAATGGCGTCCATTTCATTCAAGACAGACTTGTGCTCGAGCCTCTCAGTGCGCGAGCGCTAAATGGCGTAAGCGCACGAGCGCTTCAGAGGAAGTGGAGGGTGAAGCAGGTCCGCACCTTTTCCGGTAACACAGCGCGGCTGAGGGACTGAAGCGAGCGGGTGAAAGGGGGAGAGAAGAGCGAAGGGGAGAGCGGATTTGGGGGAGTGCGCTGTGTTTGGCAGGTAATATGATTTTTTTTTCACAGCTTCGAATCACGGGTTTGGAAATTCTTGCGTGGTTTGTGTGTGTTTAATGAGAAAGTAGGCGACGGAGCGGCCGATTAAAGTTGTGCTCTGTCCCTGTGTGTTACCCCTCCCTTTTCTTAACGGCTCTTGTGTTTCAGGGAGAGAAGACACAGAGAACGGAAACTCGGATGAATCAATGACCTTTGGAGCTTTTGTTTGTCTTCGGCTTGCTTCCAGGTTGCTGTTCCGCCATTAAGAGCGCACCGGCCAGCATGAACTCGTGAAGGGAATCCCGGGCGCGTGAATGTGCCGAGTGGCTACAGCGAGCGGAGAGCCGGCGCACAAGGAGGAAGTCGGAGCTGCTGAGGGCCAGCGAGCGGGCCGCTGTGTTACTGAAGTCTGAAACACATCCAGCTGCACTGTACACCGAAGGAAAGCTTCTTTAAGAGCTAAGAAGTGGACGTTTATGGACCTGTCTTGAGCAACAGGGACAGCGAGACAGGTTCAGGAAGGCTGCTCATCCACACCCTCTAGTCTTAACTTGGCGTTTCAGTCAGTATCTTTTTATTCCTCTAAAGTATGCAGATTAAAAAGCTCTAGCTTAAAAGTTTTACTCAAAGTCCTAAAAGAGCCATACTTTTTGTAGCGAAGCAATAGTTTTGCAGTCTGTTACAGTATCTAGAAGTTGAACCAAAACGTGAAGTATTACAGTAGCACATAACGTATCCAAAGGTGAATTACCAAAAAAAAAACATCCTAAAACTTTTCATCTGTAACAAAAAATAATATATGCACAACCAACAAGATGGGGAAAATGCTTTCAAAGATCTTTGGAAACAAGGAGATGAGAATATTGATGCTTGGACTTGACGCGGCTGGAAAGACTACCATCCTTTACAAACTCAAACTGGGACAGTCGGTCACAACCATTCCAACCGTGGGCTTTAACGTGGAAACGGTCACATATAAGAACGTAAAGTTTAACGTGTGGGATGTCGGCGGTCAGGACAAGATACGTCCGCTTTGGCGGCACTACTACACAGGCACACAGGGGCTCATCTTTGTGGTGGACTGCGCTGACAGAGATCGCATCGATGAGGCCAGACAGGAGCTGCACCGCATCATCAATGACCGCGAGATGAGGGACGCCATCATCTTGATTTTTGCCAACAAGCAAGATCTCCCGGACGCAATGAAGCCACACGAAATTCAAGAGAAGCTCGGCTTGACCCGCATCCGAGACAGGAATTGGTATGTGCAGCCCTCGTGCGCTACCACAGGTGATGGACTATACGAGGGGCTAACCTGGCTCACTTCAAATTACAAATCTTAATGCACTGCTCAGTTGGACTGGTCAGTGCATGAGAAATAGATAGATTTAAAAAGTTAAATGATCAAGAAGCATTTAACAAATAATTCAAAAAAAGTTCATTTATGTTTCTGTTGATTTTGATCATGACCTGTAACAGTTTTCTTTTATATTATGTACCAATCGTTTCGGCTGACTCTTAAGTTTGCTTCTGGCACTATCATAATTGTTACATACGAATGCCACTTACTGTCTTTCATTATTGCATAAAAGTGTTCTTTTGGAAATATGGTTATGTAGATTTATTTTGCTCTCATTGAGATTTCTTTTTAGTCATTGCATTTTTTTTATTCACGTTCATCTTTTCTTTTAATCACTGCACCATTCTTATGTTAGTATTCTGCTTGCATTTTTTCATTCATGGAACCCAGATTTTGCCCAGTGTGCCACCCACCCTTTTCTCACAACTCTCACACACTCCAAGGTTTCGCCCCCCCCTCCTTCCCCGCCCAGACACGTTATCTGTCCCAGAATGACATCATAACTTTAATTTGCTTGTTTGTCATCTCACAAGAATCCAGAAATGTTAAGAGTGACATTTTTTTTTTCTCTCTGAATGCAAGGAGTTTAAACAGGAAAACAAAGTGATGCCTAGTTTCGGCTACTCCATGTTCATGAAGACGTGGATATACATGACATTGTCTCTCTTTTTATGTCACTGGCTGTTTTTAGTTTTTGATGGGGTGGAGATTCCCCTGCAAATGAGTGTTAAAATTGTTTGGCTTGTTTTCTTGGAAAGAGCAAACAAAAGGAGTTTCACAAGAGATGAGCCAAAATGACAGAGAGCAGGGCAGAAGTCACAGAAGGAGAGACGCCTCTAATGGTGTCAGTAAGGGGAACAGGTACAAGGGCCGTTTACTCAAATGAGCAAGTCAGCATTTCTGTTGTGACCTTGTGTCCCCAAAAAAGTGTTTACTAACCCTACTACCTTTAGTCACCTGGATCTTTCACGGTGCTCTGGATTTTGATCTGCAAATACAATAACAGTCAGCTGCACAAAGCAGCCGAACAAGCCTATTTTTGTTTTAAATAAATTACAATAAATGATTTGTTGTATTATTTAGATACATTTGTTATGCTGAAGACAAAATAAAAAAAACAAACCAACCTTATTCTAGTTCCACAATGAAAGTGCACCTTTTTGAGACTGGTGGTAAAGAATATACATAATTACAAATTTGATTATTTGTAGAAATTATTCCCAAAAGAAATTTAAGCAAAGTGAGAAGAAAATGGTTTCAGTATTAGTTTTAGTATTAATTTCTTATACTTTGCGGAAGGACTGTTTCTTCAGAGCAAATTAAACAAAATCCAAAGTTCATCAGTTCAACTGCTATTCAGCTACATAATTTTTTATAATGTCATTCAAATGCACATATTAATATTCCAACTATCAGTGTTTGATTTAAAACCATTTTTACACCTGCCTAAACCATGCCTCTTGTTTTCATAGATGATTCACTATTTCCAGTGATCAGACCAAAGATATGTGCTTCTTTTAATTTTAACAGCTTTAATCAGATGGTAATCATGCACCTATCAACAGGAACATGGAAATGATCCTATACACATTTTTCACTAAGTAACACAGACCAATTTGAGATCGATTAAGAGAACTGCAAATACTAGATGACCTCATTCTCTAAATGTAGGAATGCCTGAGTGAAGTCATGGGTCCTTTCAGGTCTGTGACTTATCTTTTACTGATGTAGCTAAAATGGAAGATAATTTTCAACCACTGTCTTTATTAAAGGAGTTTGCCATGACCAAATTACATAAAATACCCAGGTCTTAAATGTTTTTTTAGGTTATGCTAGTCTCTATAGCGGTGATCTCACAGTGTAAAATCTAATACTGTAATATGGGAACGTCAAGCCAAAGCTGCATATCAGTACATGTTAAATGGAGGTTGCTTTGGAGTTTGACCTGTTGCTGTGTTGAAATGGCTGCAGAATACAGTTTATTTGCAGCCAGATCACTACTGAGATGAAGGACACTCCTTCTATCAATGTTGGGTTAATAAATTCCTAAACAAATCAAATAAACGTCTGTTACTTCAAATGTGCACAAGGTCATTCCATATGTACTTTTGACCAGATTGACAGCATTAGTGTTAAAAATGAAACGGGAATCTTGAATCGAGTGGTTGCTTTTGTCAAAGGTCATATGTAGGCCAGTGAACTTCAAAGTGGGGACCAGTTTTTTTTTTATGGTCAGAAGTCACTTTATATTGTTTTAAGTGAAAGCTTGACTGAGAAACAAGTAGGATTATAAATAATGCAAACTTGGAGGTAATGTTCTGTCAGTGGAAAGGCAGTGCTCCTGTTAAAGAGGTCTATTGCCACAAAAAGTTTGAGAAACCTTTCTCTGAGTGACATTTCTTTTGCTTTAGTAGTTGTTCAGATTGCGACTGCAGATTTTAGACAAAAAAAAAAACACCAGCCATTATGTTGTACTCAGTGAGGGAGGGTGGATTTGTATACTCTGTCTGAAGGTAGTTCTCAAAACAATGAGGCTGAACAAGGCCTTGTTAGTTCCCTGTATTGTTCAATCCGGCAGCACTCCTAGTTTTTAATCCTGTTTCCTACCTGCAGTACTAAGACCAGGCAGAATGCTGCATTCTGTATGTCTCTTATAATAGAGCTAAATAACCTAATCCAATAACATTTATGTGTCATGTAGTATTTACTATCAAAAATGCTACCAAACATGACTGTGTGTATGGTAACGTTTTTCATGTTTATCCTGTCATGATGACAGCAATTTTGAATAAAAGCACAGTTCAGTTTGTTGTAAGTTGCAATACTTTCTACAGGGAGCGGTTAGCTGTACTTGGGACTGCTGAGTCAGATCCTTGGCTTCCTGCAAATCAGGTCCAGTCATTAACGTGATTAACACATAATACATTACACGAAGTAGTAGTGCACACATTATCTCAGTTTTAACATTGTAGGTTGTGTAATTTATCAGTGTAAGGCTAACCGAGAACCTGAATTTACAGCTGCTCTTTACACTTTTATTTGCAGTCTTCACACAGAACTGAAGTAACAATTTCCCACCCATCCTTCAGGCAAATCATTAATAAGATGATTTTTTTAACTGTTTATTTGACTAACTGTTCACATCTGGGGTTAACTGTTGCTATGTGGTATATACAGTATACAGTGTATATCTAGAGAGAGTCTGGACTAAATTAAATGTAATAATATGATAATATAAGAGTTCAATACATTTAACCAATTACATTTAGTCGAAGTTATAGATCACTTTATTCTTAGATGTCATTGAGCAACTACAGGTTAAACTGTTTAAACATACAAATGACAGCACTCTTTGGACTTCGATAGCTATGCTGTGCGATGAAGGTGTGATTTTATGCTGGTTAACTGACAATATTACTGTAGTTTTGAACTGTAAAACAATTGCAGTGTTGTGAACTATGCTCTAAAAAAAATCATGAAAAAGTTCTGTATCTGTAGATAGCAGTATCAAAAAGGGTTCAGAAAGTGACTTTTTTTCATACCTGTTTATATATATATACTTTTAATTTCAATATACTATTTATCCATTGTGCCTATCTGGATTGTCCTAATATGTTTTCCTATAAGGACAACACACATTACCAAACCAAAAAAACCCAACTGCAAATCAGAAAAAGACAACAGGAGAAACTAAAAACAGAACAGCGAATTCAGAAACACACACTTTGTAGACTTAAAACGGAAAGAGTAGGTCACGGGTTTAGTTTCTGCACATGTCAGTCTGAGAAACCGTGGTAACGGAGTGCTGGAGGATGTTCGCAGTAAGAGGAAATACTCGCCCAAATGATGCTACTATGCTTATTTTTATCGAGGGCATTCAAATGATGTTCTGTCTCTCTGTGGCACCAAACACTGAAAGTCAGTGTATTCAGAAGAAATAATTACTACTTACTGAACAGCATAAATAACTTCACATGAATAGATTTTTCACGCTGTTGTTACTGTTGTAAGTTTATTGTAGTTTTGGTTGTGAATGTGTTTCGCACTTATGGACCAGCACCCATAAACAGTTCTACCTTTATTACTCATGCAAACAGTAATAAGGCCTTCAGGGCTTGTGCCTGCTGACAGTTGACTTTGTGACTATGTGTGCACAGTGGAGGGGGTATGAGTGAGGCAGGGTGAAACATGTGATAGATACAGGAAGTGATGTCAACTGCTTTGCTTTTTCAAAAGAACGATTATCAGTGCTATTATCCAACATGACAGAAGGTGATGTGCAGCATGCATCCAGTAGGACACATGGTCAGGCTGGAGGGGTGACAGATGGGACTATTGTTGACACACACTGTCTGAGGGCCAAAAGTTTAAACCTGGACAATCATTATGGATGTGATGAATAGAGTATTCATTTTGTTTAACTGATCATGACAAAAAGTCCTGAAGCATATGAGGGTTATATCTATTTAATGTGATACTACAAATGTTTCATGCATAATGAAAATGTTAACTTTTTAGCAAAATGTAACTTCCTTTGCATATATGTATTTAATACATGCCATTTCTTACACATACAGAATAGTCTCATGTACATGAACTTTTTGTCCAGCCATAACAATTTTAACTCTTAAAGGCTAGATAGCATTATATATATATATAATATATATGAAAAAAAGTAAATTTCCACTATATATGAAAATATTTGGGTAGAGGGGGATTTGTAAGTACCTTTTTATATGCATACAAAATCAATTCGGTCTAGAATCCTAAAGATTTTATTTTCTCTCCATCTTGGGAAATCCCCGAAGCTTTAAGAACTTTATAAGAGTATTCTTTTCCCCAGAGAAGGTTTCAAGTTGGAACTAAGGACCCTTGAAGAAACCTAGTTTCAAGAGTGTAAGAATATAATTACATAATAAAAATCTAATAAAAATCTTTTTAAGATCATGTTAACCTGCTTACTTAGAAATAACCGAATGTGCTAATACAGCACTAATTCTTTACAGGCTTTAAAACAAGTTGCCAAAACCACTACTGAGCTTGACACCCCTTAGGGTGGGTTTAGCAGGTGAGATCAGACAGATATTTTGTTAAGTGCTGGACTAAGAAAGCTTTGGTGTGGCTGAATTACACTCCTCTTCCAAACAGTACAGATCACTTAGAATACAGTAGTTTCAGGTTCCACCCTGAAACCAAAAAGTTTTTTGTTTTGTCTTTTTTTGTTCAATTCAGGATGCACTATGAAGCACAACTGGTGCTTCAATAATGCTGATGTAATTTCCGGTCAATGATTTTAAGGCCTCACCTAAAAAAGTGCTAGTAATCGTGTGGAGTAATATACCAACACCTGAAAACTTAAAGGAGAAATTGTGGCTCTGCTTTTGCTGACACAATTTGAGTTCCCTTGTGTTCTTAGAATGAACGATTGCCGTGTGCAAATGAAGACAACATTATTCTGGATGAGTACATTTATTCTGTGACGAGCATTTCTAGACTCATTGGTGCAGTTTCATTCAGAGAGACAATGTCCCCGTCCACAGGGCGCAAGAGCTTACTGAATAATATGATGAATATGGAAATGATGAAAATCATGTAACGGATCAGAGCATGAACAACCAGTCTAAAAGTATTCAGACTTCAAAACTGAGGAAATATTTTTTACAAGACTAATGTTCATGCATCCATTCATTTCTCTAGAACAGTTCACATGTCATTAAGTGTGAAGCTATGTGGAGGGTGAAGGGATGTGCTGAGAACCTGCAGGACTTGGTCTGGAAAATTTTGACAGAAATTCTTTATTTATCCAGAAATATCAAATATTTCTAGATAGATAAGGATCATAAAACAGTATTTATATATATAAAAAAAACTTTAATTAATTTATTAACAGTTCAAACCTTATCTGACCAAAACAAAAGAAAAAAAAATGCATTCAACGCTTCCTCTGGAATAGGAAGCAGGCCCACTGCCTTGCTCTGTTTCTCCTGTTTTTGTGATGACTAAAAGATGTCCTTCTCAGCAGAAGCACAATTTTAATGTCTGTTAATTTTAACTAAACTGCACAATGTTACATACATCAAGCGAAAAATGATCTCCTGCGGTGGATGGCAACAAATAACTATTTCTCTGATTTTGTTTAAGCATTTTTTATCAGACCATAGCTTCTTTATGGCTACCAAATCAGATACAGTATTTATTACACTATATCATATCAACACTAAGGCTTGATAGATACAGAGCATTAACTCAGATCTGGCCATCTGTTTTAATAATATACACTGACCCAAAATACAGCTATTTGAATGAGTGTCAGATATGTTTTCCAATTAATATGAACAGAAAATGATACTTAAATTTAGCAGTTTAGAATAAATCTATTTTATACTACTTTTTCTTTTTTTGTCTTTCGGCTAATTCCTTTTAGTGATCGCCACAGTGAATCATCTGCCTCCATCTAACTCTTCCTCTTCTCTCATTCCAACTAACTTCATGTCCTCTCTCACTGCATTCATAAATCTCCTCTTTGATCTTCCTTTAGACCTCCTGCCTGGCATTTACAACCTCAGCATCCTTTTACCGATATGCTCACAATCTCTCCTTTTCTTCAGTGCCACTGTCTCTAAGCCGTAGAGCAACGCTGGTCTCTCCACTGTCCTGTACAACTTTTCTTTCACTCTCGCTGATACTCTTTTGTCACATGACACACCTGACACTTTTCTCTACCCATTCTCCAATGCAACCATTCTTCACCTTATTGCCACACTCTCCATTGCTCTGGATCGTTGACCCTAAGTACTTAAAGTCCTGCACCCTCTTTACCTCTGCTCCCTGTAGCCTCACCATTCCACTTAGGTGCCTCTCATTCACACACATGTATTCTGTCTTGCTACTGCTAACCTTTATTCCTCTGCTTTCCAGAGTCTACCTTTATAAATCTATTTTATACATTTGACAATGACACAATCATTTATTTATTGATGTCTATAAGATTTGATTGTATTTCTAGATTGTATTTTTCTCCTGATGAACAAGCCACGCTCTCTCACTATCATATGAGTGGTGGTGGACATGAGGCAGTAATTCATGTTATAAAGTAGAAAATATAGACAAATAATGACAAGTGACTAATTGTGCTGAAGTCAGTAAAACAGGAACAATACGTGATCCAATCTGTGAAAACCCCGTCATTTGTTGTGATTCACTGTTTTCTACATAAAATCATATGTAAAATGATTTTATGTTGAAAATGTGACTCACAAAATAACTTTAGCTGAGTTTTCACAGAAAGGGTCACATATAAACCTGAAAAATAATAACTGACATTAACTAAAAAAAGCATAGTATTAAAGGTGGCACAGTGACATAGTGTTTCACAGCTCTAGGCTCCCTGGTTTGACCCTATATTTAGGATACTCTGTGTGTGTAGTTTATGTGGGTTTCCTCTGGGTTATCTGGTTTCCTTTTATTGTCCAAAAAACATGCAGTTAGGTGGACTGGCTATTGTGCACTGCTTCCAACTGGCATCACATCTGTTGTGAATGCTTCCAACCTGTGCGAAGTGTTACAGATATTGACTCCAGAATTACTGTGATTATAATCCAGAATAAAGCAATTATCTAACAAATTATTGTGTTGTATGAACTATTGAAGTCTTCAAAAATAATTTATTATTTAAATCAGCTTATGGTTAGTTTTTTTTTTATTGATTTATTATTTTACTCAATGCCTGTGTGTTGTTTTGGGGATTTTATACATGTCATGAAGCATGGGGGAGAACTTGCAAACTCCACACACAGACCCCAGGCAGTAATCGTCCCATTAACCCTCAACCTCAAAATATGATTCATATTAAAATTTTCTTGTTTATAAAATAAATGTGTTATGTTTATTAGGAGGCCTGTCAACATATTTTATTCTTTTGTTGAACTCATATTACTTAATCTACCACACATACACTCACCTAAAGGATTATTAGGAACACCTGTTCAATTCCTCATTAATGCAATTATCTAATCAACCAATCACATGGCAGTTGCTTCAATGCATTTAGGGGTGTGTTCCTGGTCAAGACAATCTCCTGAACTCCAAACTGAATGTCAGAATGGGAAAGAAAGGTGATTTAAGCAATTTTGAGCGTGGCATGGTTGTTGGTGCCAGCCTGGGCACAAACTGCTCAGTTACTGGGATTTTTATGCACAACCATTTCTAGGGTTTACAAAGAATGGTGTGAAAAGGGAAAAACATCTAGTATGCGGGTGGGCGAAAATGCCTTGGGCGAAAATGCCTTGTTGATGCTAGAGGTCAGAGGAGAATGGGCCGACTGATTCAAGCTTATAGAAGAGCAACTTTGACTGAAATAACCACTCGTTACAACCGAGGTATGCAGTGAGGCATTTGTGAAGCCACAACACGCACAACCTTGAGGCACCGGGTACCACTCATCTCCACTACAAATAGGAAAAAGAGGCTACAATTTGCACGAGCTCACCAAAATTGGACAGTTGAAGCCTGTTAAAATGTTGCCTGGTCTGATGAGTCTCGATTTCTGTTGAGACGTTTAAATGGTAGAGTCAGAATTTGGTGTGAACGGAATGAGAATATGGATCCATCATGCCTTGTTACCACTGTGCAGGCTGGTGGTGGTGGTGTAATGGTGTGGGGAATGTTTTCTTGGCACACTTTAGACCCGTTGGTGCCAATTGGGCATCGTGTAAATTCCACGGGCTACCTGAGCATTGTTTTTGACCATGTCCATCCCTTTATGACGACCATGTACCCATCCTCTGATGGCTACTTCCAGCAGGATAATGCACTATGTCACAAAGCTCAATTTCAAATTGGTTTCTTGAACATGACATTGAGTTTACTGTACTAAAATTGCTCCCACAGTCACCAGATCTCAACCCAATATAGCATCTTTGGGATGTGGTGGAACGGGAGCTTCGTGCCCTGGATGTGCATCCCACAAATCTCCATCAACTGCAAGATGCTATCCTATCAATATGGGCCAACATTTCTAAAGAATGCTTTCAGCACCTTGTTGAATCAATGCCACGTAGAATTAAGGCAGTTCTGAAGGCGAAAGGGGGGCAAACACCGTATTAGTGTGGTGTTCCTAATAATCCTTTAGGTGAGTGTATGTGTTGTATTCAATATGTTGTAAGAACTAGGAAATGAAGCTATTTTATAGCTGGATATTGTAGAGCTTTCACTCACTCATATATATATATATATATATATATATATATATATATATATATATATATATATATATATATAGTGTGTGTGTGTGTGTGTGTGTGTGTGTGTGTGTGTGTATAACGAGGTGTCGAGGTAAATTCCTGGATGAGTATGAATAGTCAGTGGACAGAATAGGGCAAATAGAGATAAAGCAATTAAAAGTGACAGTGATGCAAAAACTGAGTGGTGCGTGGTGCAAGACTAAGGTCTGAACCACGTGTATATTAAAGATTTAATGAGATGAAGAGCTGTGCTGTGTTAGGGAAAAGGGAAACACCTAAAAGTGCAGTGTGCATTCGGGGAAACACTGCTCTTAGTGCACACAAACGTCAACGTGGCCATTGAAATCTGTGCCAGTGTGTGCGCCTCCCAGTGGATAAGCTGCTTCTTTGTGCTCTGTGCAAATGCAGGATTTCCTGTGATATGCAGCGCTGATGCAATATGAGATCAGACTATCAAAGTGAGTGGATCGGTCCTGGGCGACTGTCATGTTCCACAGCAGTCCCTATGACTTAAACCTCAGTCTATAATAATACAGATTTAATTCAGTTTCTACTCTGGATGTATTACTCTATGAATGGACCTATTCAACTTACTCGTGCGTTCATAACTGAAACAGGATTTAACGTTGAAATTAATACCTGACACTTTTATTAGCCTGTGTGATTGGAATTTCTGTAACCGTTAGCAAGGATTTATCACATAGTATTCTGTAGCGTACTATCGCACACTGACGTAATGATAAAGGCGAGCTTCTCTCGCCTCTCTCTGAGAACGTACCATTCTAACCGTTTATCGGGGGGGTGGGGCGCGATTAAATTAATTTCTATATTATCGTGATGGAAAGCTTCGTTCTTAATTAAAATATGTATTGTGATTATATATCGTAACATCTCACATGGATAAGAAGTTAATAGATAAATTAAAGATAAAATGTTTGAAGAAGTCATACCAAGTGTTTCGCGCCCCCTCTGACACCGATGGTACGCTCCACTCTGTCGCGAGCCTTTTTTTTCCATTCAGCTCCAGTTCGGGTGTTCGTATCGAGCTGCCCCGGGTCTTCCGTTCACCAACACAACAGCGATGTGTCTAAGGAAACCAGTCTGCTATCTTTGGCTCATATCCTGCTGTTAAAATACTCAGCGCTCTAGTTATTATATCAAGTTAGTTGTGAGCAGGAAAGAGAGAGAGAGAGAGAGAGAGAGACGTTAGCTCCAGTCCCATGTTGTCGCCGAATCAGAACGAGCATGCCCGCTCCAAAGATCCGGTGAAATACGGCGAACTGGTGATACTCGGGTGAGTAACGTGGCGTTAGCTACTGAACAAGGCAGCACATGGATGCGCACTTTACCTTGTCTGGCCTTTCTTTCAACACATACGGCTTTTACGAGCTCGGAACAACAGTATGTTGTATAAAAGTAGCCTAGTAACTGTAATTATATTGTCATGGTGTAATGTCAAGTGTATAACAACTACATGTTCTCCAAAAGCCTTGTGTGTATTATGCGTTACGTTTTAACGTTATAACTAACATGTGCACTACAGTTAATGGAACCTTATACTAAGATCATATAACGGGCAGTTACAATGTATCATAAGTAAAAAAAAAAAAGATGGATAATAAAGTACTTCTACAGGCAGCACGTTTCCCAGTAAAGTGCCATAATACTTACAATAAACATCATATATATATCGAACCCTCAACCCTGGAGGTGAGAGGTCACATCGCCACTACGAAAATCGCCATGGCGAAACAATGGCGTAGTGGCGATGTGACCTCTCACCTCCAGGGTTGAGGGTTCGAGTCCCGCCTCAGGTTTGTGCATGTGTAGTTTGTATGTCGTGCTTGCTGGGTTTCCTTCAGGTTCTCCGGTTTCCTCCAACAGTCCAAAGACATGCAGATTAGGCTAATCAGTGTTTCCAAATTGGCGTGTGTGTGTGTGTTTGCATGGATTGGCACCCTGTCCAGGGTGTAGCCTGCCTCATGCGCAAAGTCTCCTCGTATAGGCTCCAGGCCCCCAGATAAAGATGAAAATAAAACTGCAAAAGAATTGTAACTAGTAGTATACATAAGGGGCATTGGTGATTCAGTGGTATGTTTCTCGCCTACCATGCAGAAGGGGCCGAGTTTGGGTCCCGGCCAATGTCGAAACCCCAACCACTGTATGCAGTGCCAGTATCAAGCCCAGAAAATATGGAAGGATGAGACTCATACCTCCAGAGACAAGGGTTTGAGAATGCCTTATGTCTGTGTGTGTGGAGTTTGCATGTTGTGCTTGGTGGGTTTCCTCTGAGTCCTCCTGTTTCCTCCCACATTCCAAAGACATGCAGAGTAGGCTAAATTTTGTTTTCAAATTCCCTGTAGTGTGTGAGTGAGTGTGTGTGCCGTGTGATAGATTGGCACCTTGTCAAGGATGTATCCCGAGTCCCTTGGGACGGGCTTCAGGCCTCTTGTGACCCTGAACAGGTTAAGAATAGAGTATAGAAATTAGTCAGTGAGAACAAATAGTATATAGTAACACACAGTCAGTCAACGCTTAATGCAGAATACACCTGAGACGATGAATGAGGGTCAAGGAATATGGCTTCTGTAAGGCAGAATTTAAACACACAACCTTCTGATCTATTACTTAAAAAAATTAACCACTGAGTCACATCAGCCAGGTCAATGTCTGAATTAGTTCGGAGGTGGAAGTGGTTAATCAGTGCAAGCTATATGCACTGGCTCAGTGGTTAAGGCTTTGAGTAACACATCAGAGGGTTGTAGGTTGCATGCTCAAGTAAGACCCTTATCCATCAGCTCAGGTGTATCCAGCAAATAAAAATGTGGAAGATATTACTGTATTTAACTATTTTAAAGTTGGAAACATTATAGTACAGTAGGCAAACCTGCTGCCAGTAAACTACTGTAAATTTTACAGTGGAATATTTTTTACAGTGTTTTAGAAAACTTAACTCTGTTTAATTCATCCCAGTTTGATTAATTTAATTGTCTTTCTTAAGTTTTAGTTTGCATCTGCTCCTACTGCTGCTAAAATATTGATACAGGTCCAACTCTGGATTATATGTTCTGATCCCATGTTGTGCTGGTGTACAGATGTTTGCGATTAAACAATTTGATCACTGAGAACACAATTGTTCCGCATTTGGGAACCGTGCCGAGTCCAAGTCAAGTCAAGTGGTCTCGGGCACAGAACAAATCAAATATAGAAGCCAATCGGACTTGAGCATGAAAATAAATAGTTGTTTAGACACAATGTCGTCTGTGCCGCCTGTCTTTTCCGAAATCTCTGTTTGTGCGTTGTATTCGTCGTTCCCATCGTCTGACCTACACAGCCAGAGCTGATAAAGTAGGAAGGCACGCAGGAGTGTTGCTCTTGGCTTTTTTTTTTTTTTTTTCAGAAATAGCAATAATATTGGGCATGATGGAAAAGTTAATTACCTTGTTCTTTTCTTCTCTTATGTTTAATGGTGGCTCACAAACCAAGTAGGTGTATACTGCTACCTGCTGCATCAGAGAGTATAAACACGAAAGTGTAACCGGGAACGGAGAACAAAAACAGTGTGAATACTAGTCAGCGGGGAATGGGAACAATCGTTCCTGGGCAGCATTACAAAGGTTGAGATGTTGACCCAGATCCCTGTCAAACAAGGCAACAAAGGAAACACAATTAAAATGAAACCCATCCTTTTCTGCGTGACACTGATTATTAAAATTGTGAATCATTATTCTTTTGCTTTAATACTGGTTACAATAAAGTTAAACAGTGAAAACGTAGCCTAAGCCAGAGGTTTTATGAGTTATGAGTTATCACAAAATATCACAAGTATACAAACTATAGCAAAAAAGATAACATGCTGCAATAATTTTGGGGCAATGAACAGTTTGAAGACCTCTTGAAGTTATGCTTTAGTTAATGTAAATTCGCTAAATGTTCCTATTAAAGAAACCGTAATGATTTATATCTTGCTTATGTGTCGCAGAACTTATTGGCACTGCATTCTCTTTAAATATTCCTTGTACATTTAAGCTACGCTGTGTAGTAAGTAATATGTTGTGCATCTTATCTAGTGCAAAATAAGATGTCTATAAGAGATCTTTTGGGATTGAGTCAGTCTCCTGTTAGCAGACTCCATGGGTGGTGGCGTAAATTAATGGGTCTTTCTTGCCAGGTCTGTCAGGATGTGATATCGTAAACAATAGGAAAATGAAGCCGTGTGTGTTGTTTCAAGTTGTTTAATTATAGTTATGGCTGCTTCAAGCAGTTTGTGATAAGCCATGGAGGCAATGATTGTTATGTGTATTTATGTGAGTAAAATACTGCGCAGATTGCTTATGGTATATGATAGATATAAAAAAAACATGAATTTATCTGGCTTACTAATTACCTGCAAATGAGTGTTCAGCTAAATTAATGCATTAGGGAAAGATGCAACCATGGACACTTGATGTAAATTTTCCAGATATTTGTTGTTATTATTTGGTTTTATACTGAAAATACATTACTGTAAAAAGACCAATAAAAGACAATACTGGTGCAACCACAGTATACTGATTATAAAAAATACTGGTGAATTCTAATGTCCTATTTAAAAGCATCTGAGGTAAAATGGAGGGTAAAAAATGTGTCCCATTATGTAGCTATTTTTAGATAACATTTTCCACACAGGAACAGGGAATACCACATCTTGTAAACAGGAAATCATAAAACCCAATCCATGAAAGGGACTTAAAGGAATCTCATAATCATTGTTCTTTTTGGACATTTTAATCCATTTTTTTTCAGCATGTCAAGACATATGTTGTTTGAAATTTAGCATTCCTGTTAGTTTTTGTATAGCTATTGTCAGTTTATTGTAGTCACTAAATAACGTTTGGCAGCACGGTGGCGTCGTGTTTAGTGCTGTGGCCTTGCAATTCCAGGGTTGAGTTTGATTCCCACCTTGTTTTAGTACTGGAAACCTAAAAACTATGAAATAACACATATGGAATTAGATAATTAAGTAACAACAACAGTCAGTTGTTATTTTAAGCTATTTTTTTAGGTCAGCTGTTCCGGAACCGTTCTTGCAATAACAGCATTGTTAAATGCATTTGCAAAACCCATCAAGCATCATGATTAAACTGGGTCTCATGAAGACCATCCCAGGACAGCAAGACCAAACCTTACTTCTGCATTTAGAGTTACCAGCCTCCGAAAACGGCAATTACCAGCACCGCAGACTAGAGCTGTTGTGAAGGCTTTACAGAGCATATTTATGCAGTTAATAGGTTAAAAGGATTCTGAAATGTATTTACATGAAGAACTAACTCACTACATCACCTAAAGGCTGTTTCATGATTCTAATATCACTTATTATTCGAAAATGAGTTTTAGCCCAGTAATTTAATTGGACAAATAATGAGTGCTGATTTGTAGTACAACCCCTCTGGGACATTTTGCTGTTTGTGTCACTCCGCTTGTCTGTAATCAACACATCATGTTACAACAGTTTAATGAAAAAGGTAACTACACTTGCTATATACCCAGCCATTCTGTGTGGTAAATGACAGCTGGCTTATTTTTGTTGACACAAATGAACAAAATATATGACCATTACTGAAATGTCAATTACTCAAAATGAATCATGGCATAATCCTGAACTGGATATCAGCGGGGCTGTAATTACCAGTGGCCTTGTGCCTACAACTGAATCACAGAATCCCGGGCATGCTGATATTGTATGTAAAACAGCACTCATACGCAATATCGCTTAATTATACAACGGTTAGTCCAGATCAACTAATTTAATTGAATAAGTAGCTTTAAAAGATGTTAGTGATATCAAGTGTAACAGCATTGGAAACTTCATTGTTTGTATCACTCCAGCTGTCAGTGTTCACTACACCAAACCTTCAATTCCAGCAAATGTTACTGACAGTGCTGCAGTATTATCAGAATGTTGTCATATTTTATTATTGTAATCTGACTTGCAGCACTGCCAAGTCTGCCAAGGTATTTGACCAGGACTTTAGTGTCATCATCTCCCACAGTATATCATGCTTGAATGTGTACACATTATGTAACATGTAGTAACTCTGTTATAACACCAAGTAAAACAGGCATAACTTCATAGCATCTTCCTCAGTTCTTGATTTTAGAATAAATAAAAAAATCAGTTGTTAAACAGATTTTAACATGTTTAAATCGTTTAAATCTTAAACCTCAAAATCAATTGTGTATACTGACCTTCCCATGAAAAATCATATGAATTTAAATTCCTTATTATTTTTTATCAAGCTTTAAAAATGTGACATAATAAAACATTGCTTTGCCTTCATCTATTCTGAATGCTTTTCATATAAAAGTGTGAATTATCCTACATTATAAGCAGGCTGTACAATACTACCTATTAAGAGTGGAATGGAAGACCTCATATTTTAAAGACCATTATAAAGAATGCATCATAGCTACACTGTAAATTAATTACAAGAAGAAAAAGAAGACACGTACTGCCTTTACAATACTCAGAAAAGGTAGGTGATTTAGTTACTGTAGGATTTTTTTTTCCATCCAATTTGATCAACTAATTAAAATTTTACCAGTTTAAATCATAACCTGAGTGTGATCGCCTTTGCAAAGGTTCAGAGAGCTGTAGTGCCGTCTTCATTTCTCCTGTTTCACGACCGACTCGGTTTGAACTAAGTAATAAAGTGTATAGTTGGACATGTTCAGACAGTACTGACACCGAAATCAAAAGGATTATTTGCCATTATTTAGCTGATGCATTACTCTGCATGAGAGACTTGTGTTCAAGTACAGTGCAAACTATTGTGTATTTTAAACCTAATCCTTATTCAGTATTTCTCCATAATTTACAATGTATTAATATTAATATTAAAGTGGCAAGCTTTTATTTGGATATTTAACTAGAAAGCAGTTAATTTCATTATTGCTTTGGGTAATAAAACGTACGTTGTAATAGGAAAGTTTATTTAGCAGACGTGCTGAGGGAGATGTCTTTGCCATTCTGCTGAATCACTTCTGCCAAGACATGTGTTCTGTATTGTGAAGGTGAAGATGAAGATTTGTCTATGGGTCGTACTTTACTCTTTACTAGGTCTGTGTTTTTGTGTAATAGATTGATGTTGGCTTTGACTGAAATCTAAGCTATAATAATCTGTGCATGAGTAGAGTCTCTTCTGTTAATACCTGATAATGCCCAGGGCTTTTAGGCCAGCATGAAAATACAAGAGGAAAGTTGTTTGAATATTTTATTTGTCTGTGAGGGTGTGGGAGTGCATGTGCACTCGTGCAAACACTGGTTCTGCTGTGCTGCTCTTCTGTCTCTGCTGTCTCACTGTGCAGTGCTGAACTAGCACATTGACCAGTCTGGACACGGTCAATGCTTTTGCTCCACTGCAAACAAGTGCAGACATTTTATAAAACCCGACTCCCAAATGCGGCCAATGTCTGTACATTAAACCTCAAAATCAACTGTGTATAGTTAACTTCCTATGAAAAAAGAGTATGACTTTAAATGCATTCATTCAGTGCTAAACCAGGCCCTAACCTGACCTTTAACATGTTTAACTTTTCATATGAAACTGGTTTGTGTGAGATCCTGCTACAAACCTAGAGGAAACCTGGCCAAACATCACAATTCGAGATGCTATTTATTGCCCAGACAAGCTTAACTACCAGAAATTACAGCAAACACATGGCAGAGTTCATAGGACAAGGTTGTGATTGCCCTTAGGGCTATTGAAATACAAACCGGCTGAACGACTTTGCAGATTCCCATGCTTCGCCTCAGTTGTGCTGTTTGTCACTGATAGCTGCAGGAAGAACAAAAGAGCCTTTCTATGTCAGCAGCGGACTGGAGGCTGCAGAGACTAAATGCCAAACTGAGTTAGTGTGCATGAAGCATTCAGATGCCTCTGAGAACCAGTGCATGTGGAACACCGGAGAGATCTCTTTACCTATTATGGAGCACCACGTGCATCTGAGATTATCTGAAAGCCTCTTAAGTGAAGCTTTCCCTTTGTGTGTTTCCATCCTCGCCTCATAATCCAAGCACTGGAAAAGAATTCCCCTACAAAATCTTAGAGTCTATCCTCGACTAGACCAGACACGTTTCTTAGTACTGCCCTGATTGGTGGCATTCATTGTCTGCCCATGCACCGCCCCCGAAACCTGTCGAGGCACAAATGTTTATTGTTATAGATGAATGGATAACCTTTCTGTTCCTCATTTTTTGACACCTTCCTCTCTGTATATGTGTATTTTAGTGAAGTACGAGTGTAATAGCTACTGTAGAAACCTGCCAGTTGAGATATTCTGGCAAAACAAAGGGCGTAAATTGTTTATGTTAGTAATGCCCATTTGAATTGACTAATAATCACCTTATCAAAACCATTTATTCTGAGATTTGAATAAAGAGAGAAATGATAATAAAAGAAAAATGAGTGCGAGAAATAAAAAGGTTTTTATCTATGAGGGGTATTCAGGTCAAACTGGTACTTGTGATGAAATTTCTCTGTGAATGAAGGTGTAAAACTGATTAAAATTTACAGAAGACTTACTGTATAGCACAGTACAGTGAAGAGACTCTTAGCCGCAGTAGAACATTTGAATCGTGCAAATGTTTTGCATTTGACTGAAGAGATGAATCACTCATTGGAAACTGATACTTGCAATCATTCACAAACAGCACTTGCACGGTACAGGAACTCAGCTGGGAGGTATTGCCACATCCTTGCATAGTCTTGACATCCCTCCAACCCGTTTCTTCATGTCTGGGCCTTTAAATGAGTTCCTGGGAGGCCAATGTTTCAGGCATGAAGTAGGAAGACTAATTATGGCCCTGGGCTCTTGAGAAAACTTTCTACCTTTAATGGTGTCCAAGCACTAGTGAAATGCTGGGATAAGTGCATTAGTGTAGCAGGGGATTATATAGGGAAATAAAGAGAGTTTTTAATCTCATAACTCTTAAATTAAGTTTCTGTTATTGCACAATCAAAAGTCCTGGTTACAACAAAATATTGAAAATATAATTTCAGAAATATTGTAAAGTAAAACAGTAGTTGCTAGAAATGTCACCTGGTAAATATATTGATCATCGCACATTTTTAGTTAATGATGCATGTTTTTTTAATTTATGTGCAGGTACAATGGCTCCCTTCCTGGTGGAGACAAGGGGAGGAAAAGGAGTCGTTTTGCTCTGTTCAGGCGGGCAAAAGCTAACGGTGTCAAGCCAAGTGCCGTGCACATCCTCAGCAATCCACAAGACAGCAAGGTGTGTGGTATAATTTAAGACAAAAGGATTCAATTCTGTGTTTATTTAAAATGGCTCTAATGTATAGCACTGATATATCATAGTGGTTGTAATTGAAGAGGAGATGTGACCTTTTGTTTCAGGCGGTTAATAGCAGGGGGCAGCACAGTATCTCCTTCACACTCTCTAGGAATCAGACTGTGGTCGTGGAATACTGTCATGATGATGACACAGATATGTTTCAGGTGAGACACTTATCCTCAAATATCCTCACTTAAGTCCACATTTATTTTATGAGGCAATACATGCACGGGTGCCAACATAAATGGTTCAGCTGGTGCATTTACAATTTAGAATTCGTTGTTAAGGTTATAAGACGTAATCTGTTAGTTTGTGTGTTATGATCAGGAGATATTACACATACAAAACATATGTATGTACAAGAGTGAGTCAAAAATGATCTGCACTCCAGGTATATTAAAACTTGATATGTGTGGGCCGCACTGAAGCCGTCTTATCAGCTGTTCAAGGCTACTTTCTCCCCAATCGCTGTGGTGCAGGTTTGAACGCGTTACGTCAGTTCATTTGTAACTGCAGTGAGAGCAAAAATGAATGCCCCACTTGTGATTTGCACGAAAGAAGAGCAGCGTGCAGTGATTAGTTTTTTGCTGTCTGAGGGTGCACCTGGTGCCAAAACAACTCACAGAAGAGCATACACAAAAGCGTTTGGATATCTGCAAACAAAATTTGGACATGGATTCGAGAATCATTACTGGTGACAAGACACTGGTGACAAGACAATGGAAACATCCTCAATCGCCGGCCAAGAAAAAGTTCAAAAGTCAACCATCAGTGGCAAAATTGATGCTTACAGTTTTCTGGGATTCTCAAGGCCCAGTATTGGAACATTATCAGACAAACAATCAACTGTGTGGATTACAGTGAGATGCTTATTGAAGAGCTAAAGCCTAAACTTTAGATTAAACGCAGAGAACTGTGTAATCTTGCATGACAATGCATGTCCCCACACCTGACACTTGCATGCCCACACTGTTGACACTCGGCAAAAACTTCTCCCTCTAACCCTGATCTTGCTTCATCAGGATTTCACCTGTTTGGTCCTCTTGAATCACCCTTCTGCAGACTAAGATTTACATTTGATGAAGAAGTGAAGGCAGCAGTACATTTGTGGTTCTCAGCTGAGCCTGAAACATTTTTAATGATAGAATACGAAAGCTTGTTGGCAGATGGACAGTGTTCTGAAAAACAAAGAGATTGATTATGATGAAAAATTATGTAATTCTCTTCTCTGAAAGGTAATTAGTGCAAATCATTTTTGATTTACCCTTGTAGTAAGCATATAATTATATATTGTTTTTGTAGGTATCTTTACCGCAGTTCCTTTCATGTTGCTTTTCATAGCACTGTATGCTTTATTAATTATGCAGATTGTAGGGAACCATCTTGTTCATGTGCTATTTGGTACAATTCCGTTTTTTTGGATAGCATTGTTGGCTCCTCTGCACAGTATGGGAATTGGTGTGAAATTTAAATATGAAAATGATAGTTTTTCTGTTCCCGAAGTTAACATTGTACTATGATGTGTAACTACCTAACAGTACCATAGTTTGCCAACATACAAAATAAAATGTTGGATTATTGCAATCTTAACAACATGTGATAATTAGTTATCAAAGCTTCCAGATAATAGCAAAGTGTAAATGATGTCATGTTCATGTAACACAATTAGAAATATAGCCTTTAATAAATGATTGCAATTGGGTCATAAACCACTTGGTTTTTCCGTTCTCTAGATTGGCCGTTCCACTGAGAGCCCCATAGACTTTGTGGTGACAGATACCCCAGGAGGATCAAAAGAGAGCGAGGACTCTGTCGCACCCAGTACCATCTCGCGCTTTGCCTGCAGAGTGGTGTGTGAGCGCAACCCCCCCTACACTGCCCGTATTTATGCAGCTGGCTTTGACTCCTCCAAAAACATATTCCTCGGGGTTGGTATTCCTTCACTGCTTTTGGAAATATTTGTGTCATTTTAAGGTTTGCTTTTTATTGTACAAGGCAGTAGTGCATGAAAAAGGCAACATATGGTTGTCCGTCATGTTTAGTACACTATCAGAAGAAGGGAGTGCAGCTTGACTGTCTTCCATGTGGCACTCCTGTAATGTAGTTATAATAATGGATTGCCACACTTATTGTAAGTGTTAGCAGACTCTCCTCTAATGTGTCTAGAGAGATTTCCATTTAGATCTCAAGTGGTCAAAAGCATGAAATGATCCGGGTTAAGCACTTGAGTCTGACGGTGTAAAAAGTACCAAAAGAAACAAGAAAAAGGAAACTAAACAGGGGAGTGGACAAATCAGTAGAGACACCAAGTTTACACATCAAGGCTATCTATTGGGTTTTTATTGTTAGTTGGGCATTGGACATGTGGACACTGTTTTTTTTTTTTTAATCTTATGTTTAGCATCCAATGAAAGAAACAACTTTATTCAGAAACCTGCTATTCAAAAACTTAAAACTGTTGTATTAAGTTTATATCTGGTATGTATGTACAGAATGTGCTTCACAGTGTTGTGATGCATCTCGATGCTGTGCCTAAATGTATGCTACTCATTCTGAATCCTGCTGCGTTGTGCACTACATGTTTTTAATTAGCACACATGCAAGGCGCATGACCTTTTCACAGTCAAGAACGTGCAGGTATGAGGAAAGACTTGGCCGTGAAATGTTCTCTAATAGCTCTCCTGCTTGCAGTATAAAACTTGCAGTTTTTATCAAGAAAATTTTAACGTTATAGGCAGTCTTAAATAATATTTACCATTTGACATAAGGACAGAATTAAACTGTAGCTTGTGTCTGAAAAGTTGTCCAGTAATTTGGTGGGTTTTTTTGTCAAGTACGCAAACCTGATGTGACCTTGAGTCACTTTGAATTTGATACTGGCTGTGGCTGATGTCTTTTCCTACACAGGAAATGTGTATTACTATAAATGTTTATAACTTAGCTAACGTACGTTTCTGTACAACCAAAACTAGGCTGGGGCTTACACTTGCATGGTGGGCTTAACTAATTATATTATTTTTGTCCACTGAAATCTTTAAAGATGCAGTTTTGGACTTCAAGTTTCATGGTTTCTTTAACAGTATTAACACAAGACCTTCAGTGGAGCTAAAGGGTCCAGACATGCTCCTGCATGACAGTGCTCCTGTGACGTTCATAGTTTGTCAGTACTCATTTGGAAGAGTTTGAGTGCCTGCACAGAGCCCTGACCCCAAACTACACCATAGGTCTTCTCATTCCCAACATCAGTCCCTGACCTTACTAATGCCCTTGTGGTTGAAATTACAAATCCTCACAGCAACGTTTTTAAAATCTAGTGGAAAGCCTTCCCAGAAGAGTGGATGTTATTATAACATCTTTTATAGTTGGACTAAATCAAGAGTTCAAAAGGCAAGGCATCCCCAAGTGTTTGTTTGGATCCAGGCTGTCTTATAGGATGTTATTACATTGCATATATTATATTTTATGTAATTTTCTTCCTTTAGGAAAAAGCAACAAAGTGGAAGAACCCAGATGGTCAGATGGATGGCCTCACAACCAATGGAGTACTGGTGATGCATCCACAAGGTTTCCCAGAAGAGTCCAAACAGGGCATGTGGAGGGAGATTTCTGTTTGTGGAAATGTCTACACTTTGAGAGAGACCAGGTCAGGCCCCATCCGTGGCCAACTGGTAAGTAAGATCACAAACCATATACTTTGCTTGCTCCCACATCAGACCACTAGAAATAACAGAAGACTAAATTCTAATTATAAGCAGGCGTAAGCATAAAGGAAGACATTATGTTTTATGGTATTTTGTGTTAGTTTACACCAGCAGAAGTCAAAAATGTTACAAATCAAATTTTGAAGACAATTCACCCAAACCACCCATACTTGCGATAATCTTATTATTTTGTGTGTTTATTTTAAAAAAATGTAAAATTGCTGTTTAATTGAAAGTAAATTTAATTTAAAATAAAGTTTAATTGCTGTTTGGACTTCCTTTAAACCAATTAGACAGATTCAAGGAGTCGACTATCTAACCAAAAAATCTCTTTTACAGTAACGCCTATAAAAGTCTATAGCAAAAATATTATTTAAAAAATAAGTAGTCACAATCTATCAGTAAAACTTGACTAGAGAGTAAAATAGAATAGAGTCAGCTAGAATGCCAATAAAATGAGTATGAGTAGCTGACATCCTTGCAAATAAAGCAATATCACACATGAGGGAGTGCTGGGGTATGTAGTTAACTGCACGTGCAGTCATGCACCGTGATCAATGCCTCACTGTATCACACTCGTGGGTTGTTCTCTCGGCCTCAGTCAGAAATAACTGTTGTGTAAAAGTTAGTTAAACAGTGGTTGGTTTGTTTTGTTTCATGATTTATTTTTCATTTTGCTGCCTTGTTTTATTACTTTAGGCTCAAGGTGAAAGCAGTGCCCTAAAGGACGGCTCTCTGGTAGACCTGTGTGGTGCGACCTTGCTGTGGCGCACCGCCGAAGGCTTGCTTAAAGCACCCACTCTGCGTCACCTTGACGCCCTGCGACTGGAGCTGAATGCAGCGCGTCCACAGTGCCCGGTAGGCCTGAGCACGCTGGCGTTTCCCAGCCTACCCCGTAGCCACAGCCTGGAAGAACGCCAGCCTTGGGCTTACCTTACCTGTGGCCATGTGCACGGTCGACATGACTGGGGCCAAAAGCCTGAGCACAGCCGCGAGCGGGAGGGAGGTCCTAGCACAGGTGGCAGAAGGGAGTGCCCTTTGTGCCGATCGCTAGGGCCCTACGTGCCCTTGTGGCTGGGCTGCGAGCCTGCGTTTTACGTGGACGCAGATGCTCCCACGCATGCTTTTGTTCCCTGTGGCCACGTGTGCTCAGAGAGGACGGCAAAGTACTGGGCTGAGACATCGCTGCCACACGGGACCCACGCCTTTCAGCCCATATGCCCGTTCTGCTCAACGCCCCTGACAGGCACACCCGGCTTCACCCGCCTCATCTTTCAAGGGCCTGTTGATTGACAAGTAGCCACAGGGGGTACAAAGCATGATAGGAGCGCTTTCTTGGGAGTGTGTTCATACTGAAAATCACATGCAAATCTACCGTAGCTTCCTTAGTATATGCACACACACTTAACTCAGTATGTGTATTTTGCATTTGAATGCAGCCCTAAGTTAGCCTGGTAAACAAAATATTTTTTATCTTGCTAGTAATATTACCGTATTTCTTTCATGGATTCGGTCAGGCACTGACACAGTTGCGATGCCCTGATTAGTTACAGAAGCAGCTTATATTCGATGATATTTAAGGTAAATGTCGTAACTGATTTTAGCTAAAAAAGCTTACTACATGTCAATAACTGTGGTGTAACTAAAAATCAGTAGCCCAGTGAAAAAGAGGCTCTTCTGGATGTAGCAAGAGATTTTTTCGAACTCGCTAATTTGCGGTGATAATTTCGATAACCAGTGCCAGACAGAATCTGTGAAACTGAAATGTTTTTACAGTAGCAAGTTGCTCTTCAATTTGAGACCGCAGTATAATACTCATCTATCACATACCAATTACTGGGCCTCTGGATGCTTATAATAAGTTGTTGGAAAGTTAGTTTGCATCTCTTTGATGTTTTCATTTTTAGGATCTCAGGACAGGAAATGGGCATCTGCTGTGGAAACTTGTGACTTCCCCGAAAGTTTACATCTAGCCTTTAATCTAGGGAGTTAATGTTCATTCTGTTGATGGATTTAACCTCCATCTATGGCCACATGTACTGCTTCCTCAGTGCATTATATATATATATATATATATATATATATATATATATATATATATATATATATGCTTTCGCCGCACTTAACACTAAAAAGAAAAAACCCTTCTACAACACCCATCTTAAGCAATAAGCATTCCTAGAATTAAGCTAAAGCTCCAAGGAGAGATGCAACGACTCAAACATATACTACCTGATTCTAGCTGATGTGTGGTGAACTCGGATTGTAGTCGTTGTAGGGCTTCACCAAGTCACAAGAAATGTAGCCCTGGTGGTTTTTATTTTTTAGATTGTTCTTTGTATTGTTAAAATTGTTTTAGCATTTAAACAACAGTTAAAGTTGTAGCTGCAGTATACACAGTTGTAGTTTAAACAAACGTCCAGATGTAATATTTTTGTACATGGTTGTGTTACTAAACTTTGACCCAAGGTCGGTCTTTTTTATATAACAAGTGTTTCACGTATATGTATAAATATATATTATTTTCCTGTGCGAATATGATTTAAATCCTGGAGAGCCCACAGCAGAACAGTATGCCTCACTGTGTCACACTCTGACATGTCATAGGAAACCCTCAAAATAGTAAGCAGTATGAATGTACAATTCTAGGGCCTAGATAATAACTCTGCTGTTCTTGGTGCTATCATTAAATTTAAAAGCTTCATATATATTTTTATCTGAACATCACTGCACTCCTTGAAAGTGTTTAATTGTTTTGGTAACTTGATGTTTAAATCACCCACTAAATCACTTGTACACATGCAGCGCTTTGCACTATGCATGTCTATGATGAGCTTTTTCCAAAAGAAAGCTTTTTAAATTGCAAATATTCAGTGTTAAGACAGATACGCTCTACTTTACCTCACATGCAAGAGAAGAGACCTCAACTGAACATATTTTTATATTAAGAAATAACATGATTGATTTTCACTTTTCTTGCTTGTTATGACTTTCTGAATTAAACTTTTGGCCTTTTTTTTCCTTCTTCCCCAGGGGCATATATGTCCTATTTGATGCATTGTTTCAATAACCACTGATACTTCTGAGTTAATCTACCTTGTTTAGACAACTCGAAATAATATCCAGCTGTACTGTACTTATCTCCTTCCTGCAAAGGTAATGCAATTCTTAGTATCGTCACTCCTAAGAGACCAAGACCAAGTTCACATCTAGGTTGTAGTACATACACACATTGCATATTTAGATATGATTCAGTGTCTTCCCGTTGGCTCAGAAATGCCACTCTGCCCCCATTCTTAACCTGCAAATGGAACTTGTTCCTTCTGCAAGCTGATAATGGGTGATCTCAGGTTTACACTAGTCAAAGTTTACACTCATCCCAGTGTCGCTATATACCCAACTAGCTGGGCACAATGAGCAAGGTTGGAGATAACGTGCCTGTGTGTACTAATGTAATTCAGTATCCAGTATTTCTCACAACAGGGTCTTATCTCAGAAACCCCCAAATCTGGGGCAAATACAGGATGTGTGAAATACTTTATTAGTCTAGTTCACTGTCTGCATAACAATTGTGTGCTGTATCTGTGCTGTACCTCCAGTCATCTTGAAAAGGTTTGCCTTGCTTATAATGCAGCACGTACAGGTTCCTCTGGGAGGATTTGCCCTTAAGTACATCATTCCTGTCCTAATTAGTATTTTGTCATTTGTCATTTATTATTTGTAATGAGTTGTCAGATATTTAAACGGTATTAATATAAACCCGAATACATGCAATGGCAGATGTGTCACTAATACAATGATGTATAATCCCGTGTGTCATACTTTGACTACAAGACTGCAATCAGTAATGTTGCATACGTGATCAGTTTGAGTATTGTCAGTATTGTGTCCCATCCGAGCGATGTGAAAAAGGCGGCACCTTGTGTTTGACCTCTGTAAAACCTCACTTACAAACCAGTGGTCATAACCTATGACCTTACCACTGTCACATACCACTGAGCACGCCTTAAATACAGCTACAGACCACACAGTGAACACACATACACAGTTACGCTTGAACCCAAGGTGCACTGACAATCCCAAGTCAAAAACTTAATAAAATATATGTTTCCAAAGTAGTTTTCCTTTATTACTTGTGTTTTCTGTTATTTTTGGTGGCATGCTCATGTTTATGACCCATTTGGCCAGTAGATGGCACCGTTGCCCTTTTTTGGACTGGTAACAACTTGCCCCTTTCAAAGTCTGCCTGGCAACTTTGTATTCTGTTGGACAAAAATCACAACTTTCAGTCTAGTGCACATTGTTTAATTTAAGGTTGTTTTTTTTTTTTTTTTAAGTGTAATTAAATTATTTTTTGCAGGTAGTTAAACATAGCTGTAGGTTTGTAGGTTGCCCTAGATAACAGTGTCTGGTAAAATTTAATTTTAAATAAACCTTCATTCCTTTTAATTTTTGCTTTCTATAGGACATACGCCGATTGGCCATAACATTACAACACAAGCCATTATGCCTAGTATTGTGTAGGTTCCTCTTGTGTCACCTGGGCAGCTCTGGCGCCTTGGGGCATGACTCCACAGGGCCTCTGGGGTTGTGCTGTCTTGGCTGGTACCAGGACGTTCCCAGACACTTTGGGTGGTGTGGGTTTGCGGAGCGGAGCCTTTATGAATCTGACTTGTTTGGCGCATTCCACAGGTTTTTAATCAGATTGGGATCTGGGGAGTTTGATGGCAGTCTTGGGCTCTTTGCCTTCTGGTCCCCATGCTTTGTAGGCTGTGTAGCACTGAATGATCTGGTGTTTTTATATTGTGGTGAGCATTTTTATATTATTATATATTATATTATTATTATTACACTTTTTTTTGTATCACTTTTCTGTAAGCTTAGATTGGCCTTGGGTGCCCATGAACCTGTCACTAGTTTTTTCATTCATTTACTAGAGTATTGCAGCGCACATGCACACACAAACTACGGGCAATGTGGGAACACCAGTTAGCAGCAATTGGACTGTGGGAGGAAATCAGAATACCTGGAGAAAACCCACCAAGCTTGGGGACAAGCAAACTCCATGCACACAAACCGGAGTCGGGAATCCAACTCTTGACCCTTGGAGTGTGGAGCCTTAGTGCTAACCACTACGCCACTGTGCCCCTCTGTGCTAATATAATGGCTGAGTGGTGTATATGTACTGAGACTATCATAATAGACAACCCCAGAGGCAGATAAATAAACACTAGGGATACAAGTGTGACATGGGAAGATTGTGCTAATTGGCCTCACAAATAATTGCACACGATGTTCAAGACTTCAAAAAGACATAAACTTTAAAATTGTTAATTTATTGCATGTACTAACTATGACTTATAGACTAAAGACCATACATTTATCAAATGCTTGGAGAAAGAGCAGTCCATGTGACTTTGCAGTGTAATGTGACATGACATCTTTTTTGTGTGTGAGTTCATGCCGGCTTGTGTGTTCCGATATTAATTCTTATATGCTATAAATCCTGGGGGTCCAGTTCTTTGTGAAGTAAGATGTGCCCTCAGTGGGAGGATTTGCGTGTCCCTTAACAAGTCTCATTGATCACTGCTTGTTCCCAGGATCCTTGTCTGCTAATTCAGTATTTAACAACTAACCATTTTTAATTAACATGTGCAAAAAGAAGGTTAATTAACTCTGGTCCACTCCTTACTGTTATTTTGCTGCATGTCAGTGTCAAACAATTTGAGTTTATCTACCCAGTTTTTAAATCCATTTTGTCAGCCAAAGGCTTTTATTATAATATATTAATTAATAATTATTATTATTATTATTATAATAAAAACAACAACAACAACAACAATAATAATAATAATAATAATAATAATAATAAATATGCCTAGATTTTTTGGACAAGAGTGCAAAAAAGGATTAGTTCGATTTAAATACAAAGTCAGCAAAAAACGCATACACACTTTTATTTTAACATGAAATTTATTGTTATATGTTAGATTTTAATATATTTGAGAATGTTACGATAACAATTTGATATTATTAATATAATACTAATATAATATACATCATACTGTTTTTCATTTTCTGAAGTGTGTATAATTTTATTTTTTGGCTGACTGCATATTTGATCAGTTATCAGATAGTATGGTTGTGGGTGTAATACCTTGTTGCATGCTCACATGTATTCATTCATCTTCACCTAATCATCACCCTGGGAGATTATCGCAGCTACAGTGGGCACAAGATGGGACACCAGTTTATGACAGGCCATACAAATAGTTCATGCACATTCATTCACAGCTTAATGTAGCTGGTCCACCTGTCAGCATATGTTAGGGAGAGTTAAACACAGAGGAAACCCATGTTGACATGGAGACAACTCACAGATAGCAACCTGAGCTCGGGATCGAACCAGAACCCTGGAGCTGTGAGCCGGCAACCCTTTTTCTGCCTCATCATCTTTAAATCTAATTTAATCACTACTGTTTACTTAAAGTAGTAACTATCTAAATTTACTGTATATTCATCTATATATACTTTTTCACTCTCCATGTTGGAAGAAAAGAAGTTGTTAGGAATTTTTCACTACATTATGTTTATTCACTGACCAGCAATTTACCACTCACCATCTTTTCACACTAGTATAGAAACATAGCCTTGGAATATGGGATAATATTACACAGATCTCCAAACTAATCAGTTTATAGTCTATTCTGGACATGGAAGGCTGCCTGTCTGCCCAGTTCCTCCCTCAGGACACATGCCATAATGCAGTGTTAATGAATCCTAATGTTATTTCCTTTTGCTGACGGTGGGGGTGTCTCCCCTTATGCACCTTTAATCATATCTATGAACTAGCTTTTTATACCAAAGATTTAAGTACTATAATAGTTTTTATTTATTTATTTACATTTATTTGCACCCCTATTTAAAGCAAGTTACAATTTAAAAAGAACACGGTCTAAGTGCCCAACTCCCAATGCTAATTACTAGCACAAGGCCCGAACTATTAAGCCATTTCTGTTTCCAATTTTGCATTTAAGTTATATATTTATATATGCGTTCTATTCTCATCTCTTATAGCTTATACAATTGTCAAGAAATACTTTTTTTAATTGACAAACTCAAGGTCAAATTATCTATAGACCTTTAAAAAAAAGGGTGTCATTGGCATGATGATGTGATTCCTATGTCCTTTGTTGTACTTGGTGGCATTGTTGTTGTCATTGTTGTTGTTGTTGTTGACTTGCTCCTGTTTACATGCATCAAGGGTGAATAATTTTGCAAGAACTGAGTGTGAAGAACACCTCCTGGGTAGAGGACACATTGCAACAAAAGTCCCTGATGCAAATCCTCTGAACAAAAAAGTAAAAGAGAGAGACTGGGGGTGGAGGACTGGAATGATAGCTGCTGTTTTGTTTGTCTATCACATCTAGCCAAAGAGGAAATTGGCAATATGAACATTATGTTTAGGCTATATATATATTCCTAGCTGATGTTGTATCATTAAATGAGTTTTAATAGCAATCAAGCCAAGTATAAGTGTATGCAAGTAATATAACAGAATTTGCAACAAAAGGTACAGTGTAGCAAGTATTGGCCACCTGTGGGTACAATGCCATTCCTGCCTTACCTGTCCACCAGACTAAAGCAGGCTCTAGATGGCAGATTAGTGGCAGCGTTGGGCCTACTTGGAGCTCAGCTCTCACAACATCATATAACTGCAACGCAAGTCAATTTCTAATCACACTAACTGAACCTGTCTTATACATTTGTACTACAATGGAGATTAATTTGCCACAATGTTTAAGAAAGTAAGACTTCTAAATAAAGAAGGCTTTTTTCTTATGATGTTCCTGGGTTGAAATATTGGAATATTAAATGTTCCAATGGAACACCAGTTTATGTCAAGTTAATAACCCTAACTTAATTTATACAGTTATGCAGGTAATGCTCAACTCACATCAGTTCTAAGATATTAAGATGAACAATTGTATAAAAGTTAATAATAATACTATATATTCTGTTATGCTTGCAGAAGCAGATTAACGTCAAATTTGAACTACAAGCATTGCTGTTTAAATTTGGACCCTCAGACTTTTTATCACATCACTGGATCTTACTTGAAACTTTATGTAGTGTAATTGTTATTCATTGCACCAGTTTACAAAGATGAATAGAAGGAAGCAAAGCCATTTTCTTTGATTCTGTCATTTTTAAACTTTGAGCAGGGGAATAATTTTTCAGAAAAGGCAGAAGGCAGAAAAATCAGCTAGGGACTTCTCTTTCCAAGTTAGTTTGAAACACAGCCTTTGATAGAGTTAGGAATAAATGGATAACTTGTATTAGAAATTGTGCAAGATACTTATCCTTAAATAGAAATTGACAACACATTGTGTCCTTTTAACAAAATATTTCAAGTAGAACATAAAGCTATGATCCGTAAGCCATACTGTGTACTCAGAATTTAGGCTTCTGAAAGAACTCCTGATACTTTCCTACAATACATCATTTCCCTAACACAAAAAATCCCAAGTAAAGCTCCTTTGTTAAGCTTAACTATCCTAAGCTTAAAGGCCTCTTGCACAAATGCCTTTTTTTAAGATGTGACCAACACTGAATCATTTAAGAATAATTACTGCTGAGGCCAAAGTTGACATATACTTAGGCCAACGATATTGTATGTGAGTTCTTACTCTACTACACATGTTATGTTATCATGCTTTTTTGACAAGTAAATTAGGGCACATAATTTGTTCACACCAGAGGTAATTTTAAAACAGTTAAATAAAGGAAGGCATTTATTTCAGCTTCAACTCCCTATATCAGAACTTCATTAGGTCAATTTTACATATAATACATACAGGTTGCAGCCTCTTTAAACGATGTAGCTTTTAAAGGCTTCTGAACGACCAATTAATAAAATTAGCTGACTATGAGTAAACATGTAGTAGAATTTTTGAGTCAGTATCTTTTTGCCCTTGAAACCAGGGCAAAATCCCAGCAACTCTGCCAAAACTCAGAACAAAAACGGTGGACCTTCATGTCTGGATTCTAATTAATAGCATTTTCCAGACCACTGAAGGTACCATAACCATTGGTACATTGGTACATCTTCGCAAATACAAAAACCCTGAGACATTACATTGTTCAAGAAGGAGATGTATGTTAAATCTCAGGGATAAAATAAACTTTGGTCCAAAAAGGCCAGAAGTGATAAAGTTTCTTTTTTTCTTGTATTAGGCATGTACATAAAGAGAGTCCTTTATTACCAAAACTGAAAGGCTGTCATACAAGAAAGAATTTATTACTCCAATTTTAGAATGTAAAATTTTGACACAATGAACTTTTAATATCATAAACACAAGCTGGAATCAATTCAAAAGTTGCCAGTCCAATTGACTTAACACAGCAAATGTATAGTTATATGAAAACCTTAGCCTATAGGTGTATGCAAACGTTTTGCCAAAATTGTTTGTCTGTAATTAAAAGCCGTGACAGAGGAAAGAAATGGTGACAATAGTATTACTTTGTAGAAGACCCTTTAAAGCGTTCTATGCAAAGGAAGTATTCAAATAATTTATATGAGTATTACAATTTAAGTATTTTACTGAGCACTAGGTTAGTTTAAGCCTCCATCTGATTATACGGAGAAACTGCAAATCCACATGTTACTTAGTTTTACCCTTATCCTCTTTGCATTGGCCTTAATGGGCTTGTGTTAAGTCGACAATTATTGAAGTCAGCCTTTTTAATTCCCTGCTGTACAACCCTAGCATGTGCGAAAAAGGGGCCATCAACATTCTCATTCTCTTTTACCAGTGCTTAAGAGATCCATCCTCATGTAGGAAATGCCCTTCACATTAAAATACATTGGTCGTAAACAAGTTTTGTCCTGGAAGCGGGCACTGCGCGCATTGAACCTGCTTGTACTTTGTTTGTTGTGCCTTCATCTGTTTACATATTGTGTCACTCTTCGTAAGATCATCTGCAAAATGACTAAATGTAAATTTTAATGTAAATGTAGAGCAGCTGCCGGGTAAGAGTCACTGTTGTTTACTTCAAGTTTACTATTAGAGGTCACAAGAACAAACATCTCTGTCAGGTGTAGTAAGTCTCGGCCTGAATTCGCACAATAATTGATTTACCATTTTAAGGTTTTTCTATTTGTTTTGATCATATTTTATCAAATTTATGTATGTACTTACAAGATAGAAAAAATGCAAGCCTGAACCTGAAGATGGGATTTATTAATAGGGTGATTAATTAGGCTGACATCATTTAGGGTAAATGAGCCGAGTTTTTACACACCTGCTGTTTGAATGCTTTATTAGATAAAATGAAAGTAAAATATTTTATTACTTTTTTATTATGTTTCATCTATGTTTAATTTATCTTTTATTCATGTTTTATCTATGTTATATTTATATTAATTAAAAAAAATCATTAAATGGTATATGTTTCATTCAATGTAATACAAAGCACATTAGAGTAGACAACAAAAGTTAGAAAAGTGTACACGAGAAACAATACAAATTAGGGCTTTATTCTGCTTTTTTGTTTTGTTTTTCTTTTGTGAAAGTGTATTAGAGTTAAGATATGTGTGCAAAGACCTATTCGCACAGCCTCCTTCTTTGCCCGTCAAATCAGTCAAATTTGTTTATGAGGTTTTAATTTCCATCAGATTTGTTTGGAAACTGCACAACATGGTTTTGCTTGTAAACAAACACAGGTCACTTTTATGCTATAGGATGTTGGAGAGAAAAACTAATCAGGCACTTTAGGAAAATGACCAGAGTGTAGAGAAAGGACACCAGGTTAAGTCGTAAGTCAGAGCAAATCTAAAGTCTGAGAAAGAGAAAGAAGAAAAGGGACTGCTGGAGATTAGCAGTAGAAAGTAAGCATCTCCCTGTTTTGCACCTCATTTACAAGCAATGACAACATCAGCCAATCCGATTGGAGCAGAATGGCAGCTTAGGGAGATGACAATAGACTTGAGATGACATCAGGGCTCTCATCCTTTCTCATTTTCTTCAACTGCATTTTGTTCCTCATTCTTTACTCTTTTGAAATACCTGTTTTTGATTCACTAAGTGAAGTGTAATGACACTTCCAAGCAGTCAAGCATGTGTGTGTGTACAGTAATGAGGCTCTCTTCTAATGTAAATTTTAAAGCTTTTCTGATGCCAGAAAAGCTTTAGATTTAACTGTAAGGATTCGTCAAGACAAAGAAATTATTTTGAATTTTCTTATGATTGTATTAAGAATAATTTTTATTTTAATAGTAATGTTAAAGTTATTATTATTTCCTTCCTTTGCTTTACCCTACTCGAAACTTGTAGGATGTTTTTCTATTTTCTTTTTTTACTTCTATTAGAGATTGTTTTCAATTTATTACTTTTTTTTTTTATAATATAGACAAAGCCAGTAATAAGGGTGGCATTATTGAAGAGAGACAAAATCTACTCCTTACATGCTTTAGTAACTTTCAAAAGAGGTCATATAGGAAGGAGAGGGGAATAGCACCCAATATAGCATCCACTCATACCATAAAACTACGAATGACTCTCATGGCTGTTTTTATTCTATCTAAGTTTTTTTTTTTTTTTGCCTGCACACTTTAAAAAAAAATAAAATTTAAGTTTAAAAATTTTAAATAAAATAAAAAAGTACTTACTATTATGAATTTTATCTGGAATTTCTGCAATTGTCTTTGTAAGTTAGATTTTTTTCCATCACTTTTATTTCTGAACATTAATAACTAAATTCTTATTGCTATTTATGTTTTTAAGCATTCACTTAAATTGAATGTGTTTAATTAAAATCTTAATAACTGAAAAGAATATATTAAATTAATATATATATATATTTATAATATAAAAAACTAAGAAATTAATAATACGATTTTGGCATGATATGATTTAGTGAAGGAAAGTTTAGAAAGCTAAATCTCGATGGCATCAATAAATAACTATAATGTTATTGTGTAAATTTAAATACTGAGCCTGATAACTGAATAATGGGATGAGGTTTATAAAATAAATCTGTGCTGAGGGAGCACTTATGTGCTTTCAGGAATACCAGCTTAATTGTATCTGTTTCCTCACACTTGCTCAGCTATGCTAGTTTTCATTGTTAATTGCTCATCGTTTTTTTTCATGTACTTTTATCTTTCCCCTGTTCCATAATCCATTCTTTAATCATCATGTGTTTTTGTCTCTGAATGTAGGCCACTGAGTTCCAATTGAACTCATTATTGAAAAAGTCATATTTAAAAAACAGGTGTAACTTCTCTGCAAACACTCCAGACAAAAGTAACACAAAAACAAACATGAACAAGATAAAAACTGTCAGGACATTTGTGTTCAGTGCACATTGGAATGTTAATTTAATTTGGTGAAATGTATACATTTTGTAAGTTTTATATATTATGGCTATTTGGCATTTTATGTTCAACAAGAAATAGCTTTATAATCCACAGGTAATGATTTTTTTCATTTACTCACAGTTAATAAAAGATCACCAGATATTCAAAAATTCATATGCATATTGTTGTTAAACATCATTAATATAAGTCCAAACTAAACTCATTTTTAATAATTAATTGCAAGGTACCTGTCTGAAATGGCACATTGAATTAAAACATACTAAAATTTAAAATCTTTGAAATAATATTAATTGCAAATATTCCTAGACAGTAACTAAGTGTTGGATTAAAATTCTGAGGTCAGTCCTGTAAGGACTTTGTTGTTCTATGTGGCATATTTTCAGTAGTGTATTTCTACTCTGACGCGTGTAATCCGCGTGTACCCTTAATCCCAGAGCAGGTGGCCAGGCGTGTGGTCGCAACAGGGGGCAGAGGGGACACGCTCACCATGCTTCGAGAGGCAGGGGGGCACGGCTATGCCACACTCATCCACGCTACTATACACTCTCCCACACACTCCCCATTAATAAAGTGTACACAATGACCGCCAAACCAGCATAAGGGTCCACAGACCTGCATGTGCCAGCATTCATGAGCTTTACATCCAAACGTACACAGAGACATGAGAGCCATTCACAGTCATAAAACAGGTGGGCCAGAAAAAGAGGGAGGGCTGAGAAGGGGCATCTGTTGACAAACTCAAAACCACCATCCCTCCTCTATGACCTCCCCATCTGCTCCTGTGTAGATCTGTGTGTGCATGTTCAAAAACTGAATGATTTCAAGACATACTTATTTATTTTACATCTTGATTTTGTACCTAAATTTAACATCCAAGCATAAAGTTCCTTTTTAAGATCTAAATGTTAATAGATCATTTTTAATTGTTCCTTAATGGAAGACACATTTAATGGTGTCATGAAATGAATTTATCACTGCGACAGTATAATGTAATCCAGGTCAGCTGGGGGCCTCACACTCTGATGAGCTAAAGGTTCATGGGCCTGGACCACACTGTGGAGTGGATATGTGAAGCAGACTGGTGTACACAGGCACCTGCTCAAAAGTCAGTCAGAAACTTAAAGGAGCAGCAATTTAGATTAGTATAAACTAGGGAGAAATTATCTCCCTATCTCCCGTTTAATTATCTACGTAATTTGTTTTCAGTGTACCAATGGATGCATTTTACAATTTGATTCAGCATGCTGCTAGCACAGATGATAGCACAATTCCTCTTTCTGACTCATGCTTGGACTTCAGAACATTGTATAAATTTCCATAAGCTCAATATCATATTATCAGGGCCATCAGAACTGCATGGAATTTTTTTTTTATGAATTGCATTTTTTGTAATTCATCATAAAATCTTAGGGACATGTTATCTTGTATGTCTGGTTGTATGCTGTGATTCAATAACAGATAGTTATTTAAACAAATGCCCAAATTATTATAAATTTAAATTAGTGACCTTATACATTTCAACAATTAAATATTAGACCCATGAAATCTGCAGAGCTAATGTGAATCCATTTAGCATGTAAAGAGATTAATTCACTCATCTTCATGGATTATGATGGATCCAAATCAGAAACATACCCTGGACAGCATCATCACCGATTTAAAGAAATTTATTACTTACTAATAGCTTTAGATTATGATGATCCAAGTATTGACCAGGACCTGAATGCATGTTCAGCCTAAGTCCTAATCCCAAATTTAAAGGTTTCCATATTCCTTCTCAGACCTAAGTATTATCTTCACAAAAGCCTTTCCCTTCTTTTTTACAAGTTAAAATCCAGTAATCAGCTTACAGCTTACAGCCTTAGTGTTTTCCTATATCCACTGTTTTGACTGAACAAAAGTCTCTGTTTGTGCACAGTCACATCCAGCTTGCTAAGTACTAAGTACACATCAAAGCACAGTGAGTTATACATGTCATATAATGGGAGTAACATTAAAGCAACTGTTGACTAGATGTTGTACATGATTTTTTTTTTATCATTTGTAGTTTTTTCTCTTTTAAACATTTATAATGTAATTGAGAAGCATATTCTTTTTTGTTTTGTTTTTTTTCATTTTATTTTAATTTTTTTATTAATATTTTTTTGCATATAGGGCCATTTGAGGATTGTGAAAACATATATTATGGTAATATCGCATTTATCTATTTATTTATTTATTTGTTCAACGACTTCATAATGTATATCCTTATTTTCCCCCCAAACGCCCATTTTCTTTTTAAAACATATTATTGTCCTAATAATTTTCAACCATAATGAAGGTATTTGATACTTCTGTCACAGCATTTTCTAATATTACAGTCCAAAAGAGAGAAACGCTTTTTAAAGGCTTAATCAATAGCAACTAGTCCAGATTTTTTTTTTTTATCTTATTTTATCAGCTCGTTCGTATTAAGTTGTGGTGATGTTTCCATTGTGTTTCCAAACATTTCCCCTATTAGTGGATTTATAATATAATTTTGGCTATTATTTTTTTTTATTATTAATTTATTGTTTTTTGTGAAAAGCTTCAGCTGCAGAAAGATTGTCAGTCTCCGACAAAACCAGAGATCTCCGTCTGTATCGATGCGTGTTAACCCTCAGTGCAGCCTGTTGCTTCAATAAAAATATATTTTATGGCTAATAATTCTGCTGATACACAGGCTACACAAGCTGAAATGTGTTATAGATTCATCTCGTTTATTTATTTTTATTTGATTGTCAGTTTTAGATATCTTTTTTAAGCTTTAACGAAATTGTCTAAATCTAAAAAAACATTGGTCAAAAACATTACGAATGAATAACATATTTACTTTATTCTAACAAGTAAACTAATATGTTCTAATTTCAGAAAAAGATGAAACAATCATAAGAGCAAATGTGCCCCGATACACTAAAAGAAAATAATTATCGTATCTAAACATTCAATTTAAGGGCAAAATTTCCACTCACGTCAAATATGTAAGCTGATCAAAAGAAAATAATGGAATAATAATAGAAGAAATCGGCATATTTATGACAAAGAAATCAAATAAAATTGAGTACAAATGTACTAATTTATGTTAGTAAAATTGGCATAATACCGATAGGCGAATGTAATGTACACAGGAGCTAAAATTTTCGTTGAGTTTATAGTGTTATGACAAAAAAAAAGTTTATTTATTTATTTGTTAATTTTTGTCTTTGATGTTGACTTGATTGTTTTTGCATTATTGAGTCCAGGTGAAAGAACCATATTAAAGGCACACACAATAATAATAATAATAATAACAACAACAACAACAACAACAACAAAAACAACAACAACAACAACAATAATAATAATAATAATAATAATAATAATAATATAGCCTACTCGTTTTCTGCAATTAGGCTAGATATATTCTATATTGTCTGCTGTTCTCATTATATATATGTATATATATTTTTTTTCTTCAGGGCGTACTGAGAGAACACCATCAATCAACTATAGTATGTAGAACCTTTACTAAAAAAAATTAGGAACATTAATGTTGTATTGAGAAAGAAATGTATGTACAGCCACTGTAATAATCAATAAACCACGCAAACAAGGGACAACAAAACCTAACTGCGAACGCTTGCATTATATAAATGTATTAGTTAAACCACATGATTTAAACCACCCAAGTTTACAGTTGACCTCAGGTGCATCAGTTGCATTTAGTTTCCAGCTTTTAAACTGGTTTATCAGTCTCCAGAGGAAAAGTAAAGTCTGTGAATGACTTTTTGCGACTAACAAAAACGAAAGCTGTCTGAGCTCTGAGCTCCACCCGGCTTTACATGCAAAACCCTTTAACTCAGAGGATTGGGCACACACACACTTGCACGCGCGCGCGCACACACACACACACACACACACACACACACTAATGCAAAACAAAAACAAATAAATAAAAGCCGTAAATGTGTGGAAACATAATTATTATTATTATTATTATTATTATTATTATCGTTTTTATTATTAGTGGCAGCAGTAGTAAGAAAAACAGCGTAATAGTCTGCTGTGAAATAATCTATTTAAGCCATCACATCTTATATAAGTAAAATTTATCAGACTTATTTTCACATTTTAAATCTATCAAAAACTTCGTGAACACAATCATTCAAAATAATTGTTCCCTCATTTGTCTGCCGTCTGATATTGCAGTGACACTGATCATCAGGTAGGTATCTGAAAAATAATTATCTAAAAATCAGTAGGATAGAAACAATGAAGTAATTCGTTCAAATTAGAAATGTTTTAATATATATCAAAAACAAACCCATGAATAATTTAGCGTCATTAACAACAACTTAGGAAAACCAACAACTAGTCTATCAAAACATACAGCATAGTGTTCCAGCACAGAGGATACCTCAAATAATCTACCACACTTCACAGTTTCAAAAAGAGTCTGGCTACAAATGAAAACAAACGGGCACAATAAAGTTAATATACACTGATTGTCTTCTACAGCAAAAACAAGCTTTTAAAATTATTGTCATAAATATAATAGTGCATAACAGTAATAAAAAATATCGACTTTAGATTGCTAGAGATTTTTGAACGATGAGGTTTAACCCATACATTTCATTGGTGGCCATATTTTACAATTTCTGTCTTAATAAAAATATAATTTAATAGCCTGAGTTAACAATGTGACAAACTTGGCATTCATTCTTTCATTTGCAATGTTTTGGAAAGGAGATTTATAGAAATTCACACAATTGAATAAATTCGGTTATTTAACATTTCTGGTCATTTTGATGTTATTAAAAAACTTGAAATTTCCAAGAAGATGTTTGATCTTTGTAATCCAAGCAGTCGGAATTAAAGTTGAGCTTCCAAGAAGCGCTTTGGTCTTTGTAGTCTAAGCAGTCAGTGGGTGCGCTGATCCCGAGACCGGAAGTGACGTAGCCCTGAGGTGTGAGTGAACATGATGGACTTAGGTGATTGCTGACCGTACTGGAGCTTGTCGGATTCAAGGTGGATGCGGGGCCACTCAGCTGGTGATGCACAGGTCCGAGGTAGGAGCTACAGTCCATCCCGCTAAAGTAGGACGCTGTGCCCGCGTAGTGCTGACTGTATCCGGGCGCCTGCGTGTAGGTGACCGGGTAAGAGCGCTGCATACAGGATAAAGATGAAGAGGAGGAGGAAGAGGAGGAAACAGAAGGGAGCTGCTCTGAGATCGGAGAAATTGAGGCCGGACTCCAGATGGACACCGGGGCTGTGCTGGTTGACACGCCCGGCAACGAGGAGCTGGATGTGCTGCTGAAGGTGCCACTGCTGCTGCTGCTCTCTGGGTTTACCTCTCTGGCTGGAGATGCCTTTTTACTGACAGGTCGGGTTTTGCTCTGCGTGGTGCTCTGGGATTGCTGCTGCTGCTGACGACATTTCGCTCTTCGATTTTTGAACCACACCTGTTGAATTAGGACACATTCAGACACTTTTAGGATTATACACAGAATTATGCATTAGACTAATCTGCCTCTAGTAACGGCTTTAGATGTTCATGAAGAGAAAACTCGAAAAAAAAACCTTCGAACTTGAAGTCATTTCAAAGACTTCAAATCTGCAAAGAAGTTTTTATTTAAAAATAAATGAGGCTATACAGGACTCCCTACATGGCCCTGTTATTTTACATTGCATTAAATCTAAAACAAACAAACAAACAAAAAACAGTATTTCGATTTATTTTAACGTTTATAAACATTTAAAACTTAAAATAAATAGATGTGTTACTCACCTGTACCCGAGATTCAGGAAGGTTAATTTTCATTGCCACTTCTTCGCGCATAAAGATGTCCGGGTAGCGCGTCTTGGCGAACAGCGTCTCGAGCACATCGAGCTGCGCGCGGGTGAACGTCGTCCGCTCACGTCTCTGTTTCCGGGGGGTTCCTGCCAAGACAAATATCAACGATTTTGTTTAGATTAGATATACTTATATGCAAAAATAGCAAGGAACTGAAAAAGTTTTGTAGCTACTCTGCCGTATAGGGTAAATTAAGGGAAAATGCGGTATATATTTATATTTTAAATATAAATATATTTACAGGTTTTGGTAGTAATTTTGTTTAACCATAAATAAAGACTTAAATATTAGGAATCGAACAATAAATAATAGTTACTAAATCTGATTCCATTTCAAGTATAAATTTGTTTGGGTTGGAGTGAGTGACGAAATAGTCCATATACAATTAAAAGTCGTCTGCGGTTAAAAAATACTAATTGTTATTTAAGTACCAATTAAGTATAACTAATTGTTATTTAAGTCAGAATGGCAAAACATGTTTAACATATATATATATTTTTTACCTGGATAGCCTACAGTTGGATGCAGCAGCTCCATGGCAGTAGTAGCCAGACTGAGTCCGTTCACTGCGTACGGTGCTGGTTTCAGGTAGGACATCATGATCGCTCCTGGTTAAGAGAAGCCACTGTCTTCACTCCTGCCAGACTGGACGAAAAAAATTAGACTCCCCTGTTATGTTTTCTTTTACTCAGTAGTGCTCAAGGACAGGGACACAAGACAAGAAGCAGGGGAATGAGGTGGTGACGCGGTATGTATTTGAAAGGGGCGTGGCTACAAGACATCCCATAATTGCAACACGCCTTCTTTAGAAACAAAAACAAAAAAAGAAATAGTGTTAACTTAGCATTTGAAATGACATCTCATTTAGCATTGTGTTTATTTTGTTGAAATTTTGTAACCAAAGCATTCCTTACTCAAACTATTCATATTGGAGTCTTAACGTTATTTGCTTGCTTGTTTGTTTCTATCTATCTATCTATCTATCTATCTATCTATCTCTCTAGTTTGTAAAACATTACTGTGCTGCAAGTTTGCTATTAAGTGCGCTAATATCTTGTTTAGGACCCAACCAGAGTCCACTTTAAGGCTCACAATATAACACGCAACGTTTCTGCATTTACATAGTGACCATGGGGTTTCAAGACAAGGTAATTGTTTCCAAAGTAGACAGACTGATTGGGGGCCATTTGCAAAGACAAAGGCTACTGTTGACCAGATAAATGATTGTGATAACAAAAGCCTCGTTGGCGACAAACAATGAGCTCCAGCTGTAAGGCCCGGCTCTCCTTTTTGTAGCTCTGCAACTTTAACTGAAACCGAGGCATTTTGTTTAAATCGCCATCTCGTGTACATTTCAATCAGTCTTCGTTAAAATGTTAACAGCATCTCGATAAATGACAAGACACTTGCGGGGAACCTCGGGTAATTCCAGGTGATACATTATTGCCACTCCCCGGGTAATTCTCTCTTAATTAATTGCAGCCGGTAATTAGATTTTCGGCGAGGGACTTTGGAAAAGTGTTGATTAACAAGGATTATTCAAATGTAAGCTAAACAAACAGCCCATCGTCTTAGTTAACGCATCAGATGTCCGATTACCCCTCGTATAAGCTTCAATAAAGAAGGGTTATAATAAAAAAAGATGAACAAAAGTTCCCTAAAATAAATCCCTAAAATTCAGTGGATCGTATATGCTAGTCAGAAATAATATCGTGATTTAAATAATATTTATTACTTTGTAAATACTTTAGATCAACCAGACAACAGATTGGGATGTGCATTAAACAGTGAAATTGCTAGCTCAACAATCTCTTTCAGCTTTTTAACACAGGCTACTTTGCGGACATCCTAGATAGACTAACGGCTGTTTCTCTCAGTCTGTTAGCTTTAACCCCAGACATCATCCACCAGTTGCTCCACATCCGCTCAATAATTAATTACTGCATTTTTCCGAGAAATTAACGAGCTAATCTGGGCCGCACGCGCTGCCCTAATTACGCGACGCTGCGCGTGACTGAGCTTTCGAGCTTATTCATTTACATTTACTGCGTAAAGAAAACACAACAGTCACCCTTGTCGAGGACTAAATCTAACCAGCCCCAAAATTTTTACTTTGCCAAGGATAATAATGATTTTTTTTTGTCACGAATGACAACAACAACAACAATAATAATCAAAATAATAATAATAATAATAATAATTTAAAGAAATATTAATTGATCAATTATATCAAGTAATTATATATAATTATGATAATTTAAATATCTGAAAATATTTTTATTTTATTTTATATATTTATTCTTCTCCCTCCTCCTCCTCCTAATAATAATAATAATCATCATCATCATCATCATCACCATCATCATCTTCATCAAAACGATGATGGTGTAATTTTAAAGGATAAAGGTGTAATTTTAATGTAATTAGTATATTTATTTATTGTTTAATTATTCTAATGATGGTATTGATGGTAATGATTATAATTCTAATGATGGCACCGAACACCAGTATGTTAGGCACAAGAATAATTTTTTCTCCCAGGTAATTTACCTCATGGACAGTTAAATGTTCTTCTCACTGAGCCATAAATATATGTGCAATATTGTGTGCAATTCTGCTGTGCAATATACCTGCAATATCACCGATGGGTATATGACTTATTTGATTAAACCCCGTTTCATCCTACTCCATTTGTTGTCAATTGTTTTTTCCCCGTGTTATGTGTTTTGTCTCCTTGAAAGCACCAAAACAATTTCCCTGTACATGCAAACGTACTTGGCATTACAGCTCTTTCAGTTTCTGATTCTGATGATGAACTTAAAGCACGTGGTTCACCTGATGACCCCTATGTAAGAACTCACGCAGTGTAACCTTTCCACCGATCTAAATTTATGATGCTTTTGGCAAACGTTTACAAACGTATAGTTATATAGAATTATGTATTTTTTTTTCTCTTAACAAGATAATATAATTGTCTTTACCATATTCCTAAAGGCAGGGCGGCAGATTGCCCTCGAGCATCTTTCACAAGTTGCCCTGCACTGTATGGACAGATTACAGATGCATTACATATATAAAATAAGATGAAAGGAAGCAGCAGGAGGCAAGACCAATTCGTTTGACAGTGATAAAACCCAGACATTTGTGCTTAAAACGTGAAATGACACTCAGCCTGCACTCTTCAACGTCAATCTGCCTGGAAAAGGCTGTCTGACAGCCCACTTGATTGGTACCTATACACAAATACACAAATACACAAAAGCCCAGACTATACATTTTCAGTTTACCCCCTCTTAATAGGTTCAAATCAACAAGATTTTTAAGTAGTTGTAAACTAGTAAATATGAATAAAACAATATTAAAACTTAACAGTGTACAATTTATGTGCGTTAAGCATACATTTGAATAATTCAACTTAACTATTAAGACAATATGCCTGCTTAAATACAGTATAATAAATCCTTAATATGATTTAAAGCTAATCTAGGCAAGTATCTTTTTTTCTGTCAAAGTCCAGTTCAAGGGCAGTCATTCACAGTTGTGACCATGATAAATCAGTTACTGAAAATGAATAATGAATTTGAGGAACTAATGTATATAAATATATCATAAACCTCTCCATGTTTAGAAATGCCGTCATAGATCAGATAAAGGATATTGTCAAATCTAATAATAATAACTAATGTAATATATTTTGCTTATATTGTTTAATCACATAACTGTAAAACAAGAACGTATTCAATTTTTTCTTGAGAAAAAAAAGCCAAATAATTTCAAGACTACTTAATCTCCCCCCCCCCCCCCCCCCCCACACACACACACACACATACACACAGCACAACAAATCTTTTATGCTCAATAAAACCTGATTGGGATAAATTTCCTCTTTTACACTTTAGTTTTGTTTTGCTTCTCCGTCTTTATTTTCATTGGGTAAATATATATTAATATATTTCACCATCCTATTACAATCCAAAACAAAGCTGTTGTAATGCTTGCAAGAGGTTGTAATGCTATAGGAACCAAGCAGTATCCCCATATATTTGCTTGTTGTCTTTAGGGAATGATTGTTTGTGAATTAGGAGGCATTGTGATTGTGGGCAAGGCTTGGCCTAATTGAACACATACAGACAGAAGGGAGGTGTTGGGTGGAACGGAGGTGGGAAAGACAAAGCCACAATATAGAAATCCTACAGTAAATAGGCCACCCACTGCCCCTGTTCTCAGCCCGAGTAAACATACATCCTATTTAAGACAGACACCAGAACACAAGTGGACAAGGGCCTTGTAAATGTTTCATTTGCTCAGTATATTTACAGAACAAACTGAGGAATAGAGTGATTAAAATAGCAAGAGCAGAGAACTGATGGAGTGAGACAGTGAAGTGTAAAGTTAATCTGGCCTGAATGGCTGTCTGTCTGAAGAAGTGATGCTTAAAACTGTTTCTCTGTTCTTTTCTGCTCCTCTCTTTCAAACTGCTCCTTCACTTTTTTTCTTTCCCGCTACCCTTCCATGTGCCTCTCACTAGTTTTCTGCCTCCTTATCCTTTTTAATTAGAAGGTCCATTCTCCTTCCCTAATCCTCTCCAGACCAACAATGCAAAAAGCCAGTCTTTGAACAGCCGACCGACCCAAATCCACTAGACTCGTCTCTCTCTCTCTCTCTCTCTCTCTCTCTCTCTCACACACACACACACACACACACACACACACACACACACACACACACACACACACACACACACACACACACACACACACAATTTAAAATTAACCTTTAAAATATTAAAAATATATATTTTTTGTAAAAGACCATTATTGTTTCTTCTTTTAGTAATTTAAACACTTAAAATAAAGTTAGAGTTTTAAACACACAATACAATACAGAATATAATACATATCTGCATGGTGGTGCAGCAGCTTCATAGTCCATTACAGTCTCATCAAATAATGTGTCTTTTTGGGATTCCTCAGGTTCTCCAATTTCCTCTCACCTCCTGAACTGGTCCCCTGTGACATACTGATGTCCAATCCTGAGTTTATTTCTGCTTTGCATTAGCATTCCTGGCTCCTAATCCTTCCTTACCAGGATAAATAGTTACTGACGATTAGTGAACGAATGAATAAACAAATGAATGAATGAATGAATATAACAATATTCAAAGGGTCAGAAAACTACAGGTGACATTGCTCAAAGCATTTTCCACAGTAGTTAACCACAAACAATGTATCAGAAATAACATCAAACTAAATATAGCATGTTGAAAACTTGGAAGAGAGGCAGACAATTAATTGGTAATTAAAATGGTAAAGAGAACAGGGACAAGCTGTGTGTAGCTATGCTTCTGTGGAGTACTAATGGAGTAATTAGCCTCTCACTGTGTGGTAATAGAGTTGGCTGTGCTCTTAGGTCTCCAAGCATCAAGTCAAGTTGATGCTGAGTTCAGAGTTCACCATTTGCTGCATGACCAAAACTGAAGCTGGAGTTACCAAGAGAGACAAAAACAGCACATAAAACCAATCAAGACCAAGGGCCTTTTATACATCTTAAAGAAGCAAAATGCTGCGGAATCATTTAAATAAATGCTTCAAAACACAGTGCAGTTCACTAGCATACTTATTTTTTTGTTTGTTTAAAGAACAGTCATTATATTGGTTTGCATATGATATTGAAAATGGTGCAAATAACTTTAACAGAACAATTAAGTAAAGTGGAATTGAAATTAATAAAATGACTGATGCTGTTTATTGATCATAAACATAAAATGTATTTATACTAGTTTTCTAATTCCTTATGTATTAGTTCAAGTGCTGTGAGATTAGAAAAACTTCATGATGCTTCTGCTTCAGTGTTATTATATCACGGCTTTCTTTTATCATTTTTATATTATTATATTATTTTTCTTTTCTTCTGTCCAGGGACAGGACATATGTTTGATGACATCTTTTTTTTTTTTTTTTTTTATAAACAATGCTGTTTTCAAATGTTTTCCCTCCATTTCCCTGCATTTTGGTCTAAATGTAGACTCTGATATTTCAATAAATTATTAAATTAAAAACATGTACTATACAAAAATCATTGTCTTTCCTTAAATAATGATGATAATTAAAAATAGCAGAAATCAATACAATCAATATAGCACTCCAGGCCTGTGATTGCACCTCTCATTCTGCTACCTTTTGGGTAGAAAGGGGGTGGGAGGTGGTTCACTAATCTGTAAACCCTGAATATAAGCTTAAGTAAAAACCCTGTAATACTGGTAACTTGGTAAAGTGAAGTTTCTCCCCATGAGAGACAAAATCCTGTTGACTATTCAGGGGATAAATTGTACCAAAAGTAATTCCATTAGACCAGTGTGCCACGGATCCCTTTGTAGGAAACGCTATTTAATTGCCAAGAGATGGTCATTGTTTGGACTGACGGGTAAATATTATCTTGCAACTCAAGGCTACATCTTGAGAAAGAATGGGATTGAAAACAGAGTGGGAAGTGTGTAGGAAGATTGCCCAATACTGTAGCTTTAGCCAGCACAGAAGAAGAGGAGAGGGATTAACAATGGCCAGTGAAAAATCCAAATATCCACTAACTACTGTGTAATGAAGAATAAACATCTTCAAGGTTTTCTTGGGAAATTTTAAACCTCTTTGACTGTCAGAACATCTTCCTAAATCTATTATTTTTTACTATTTGGACCATTTGCATTTATCTTTACAAGGTAAAGAAATCATAGACTGGTTGTAATTGTTGAAAAAAAAAATATATGGAAAGCTGGAAAACAAATCCTTCGCTACCTTTGTGCCACCTTACTATCCATTCCCACACAAATGTTGAAGAGTTTGGACAAAGCCCCAGCTCCCATGGCCTCCCCTCCCTTTGCTCTTCTCAGTGGACCTGTCCATAACGATTTAAATTGGATGTGATGAGTGTGGAGGCCATGGTTATGCACTATTGTCAGAGGGAGCCTGCAATATGAGCAATGCTCTCAAGGCTTTACACACTGATTGGCTTTGATAGGTCATGGAGACAGGCGAGGCAAAAACCCTTTCTGTCTTTTTCACTGAGTTCCTCACAAAAGACGGCCTTTTATATGTCCTGGCTTTCTCCTGCCCCACATCACCATCATGCTGAAGGATTTAAGATGGGAAATTCAGCTGGACCAAAAGGGCTTGTCATGTGGTTCCCCTAATCCACTTTTTTACCTTTTCCTCCTACAAATATTCAGTACTTGATCCTGACCATAAATCTGATGCATGCAATGTAAAAGAGACCCTTGACAAGCACATCTTTCACTTTGTTCACTACAGTAAAATTTCTGTTATTACATATTATTAACACACACAAAAAAAAAAGAATATTGGCTGTAACAGCTGTCAACATTCTTTCGTATTCCTAAATACAAAACCTAAAATGTAGCAGAGATGGTATGCAAAGTGATGTTTATTCTGCTGTCAGTATTTATGTTCAGCTTTACATGTATTATCTGTTCACCTCTCTGTAGTAAATGTCTATAAATCTGGAAGTGCACTGTCTTGTAAACCCATGTCTAAACTTTGGTAATCTCATTTGGAAAAGCGGTTTTGTGGCTAAAGCTTTGTAACATGGTTAATTGACTCTTGTCTGGGGGTTGTATCAGCTTTTTCAGACATGTCGCACTAAGGACTAACTAATAATATATACACCAAGTTGGTTTTAGTAATTAACTTCATCAATATAAACATTTACATCTCACTTTGCAAATTTAGGGGGAAAGAAATCATGGATTAATTTTTGTCATCGACCCCCTACCCTATAAACCCAAACCCTGCTCGCCTACCCCTCCAGTGCAGATTAATGCTAAGAGTAAAGGAAGAAATACAGTCTTCGTCACCCTGCTGTTTTTAGAGTTTAAGAACAAGAGGGGTTTAATCCTCATTGTTTGGGAGGCTAGGGGGGTGCCCAGGGTCCGGCAGCTGTAAAATGATCCAACTGGCATCCCCTAATCCCCCCAGAACCCCCAACCTCTAACTCTACCCCCCAATGGGCCACATTATCAGCCCAGTATCTGCTACACACTGGAGACTCCTTCCAAATGTGCTGAATAAACTCTTCACCAGAGAAAAGACATCACCTGATGAACTATATTGCACAATTGTTTTAATCAATTAATGTTGAGCTTAAAGTCATGTTAAAATGTGCACATTAATATAGACTGAACCATGCAGCGGGGACTAGTACTGTCTGAGCTCTGGTGTAAGTAATTAAGATACATTATTACAAAGTGAATGATTTAAATTCACATTACAATCTATAAACTTGTCTAATAACATTTTCATTAACAAGTGAATAATACAAAATTGAGCATTCAGCAAAGTTGTAGTTGTAGATAATAACATGCAATTACATTTATTTGATTGGAACAGGTCAGTTCTCAATACTCGTTGTTGTTGTTGTTGTTGTTGTTGTTGTTTTTCTTCCCATATATTCTTCAACTTATTTTACAAACTATACAATAACAAAATAAAATATCAGTTGTATAAGCAATAGATGAACCCGATCTAAACTAAAACATGAGTGTAAATTATAATTATAATTTGAGAAGGCTTTGCTTTTTCTTGCTGTCAATGTGAAGTGAATATCATCTATCTTGTCTCTTCTTGAACCTTTTGCACCATCAAAACATCTCTCGCTCTCTCTCTCTCTCCCCCTCACTCACCCTCAGAGGCTTATCTATCTCAAGCAGATGGTTCATTGGACTAATGTTTCATCAAAATGATCTGCAGTTTTGATAAAGACATTTCTCTTTATTCCCAATGATCTCCCTCTCATGGCCTTGCGCAATCCCCGCTTATCTCTCCACTTCGCCCTTCTGTCTTCCTTTCCCGCTTAATTTCTGTTATCACCATTATCTACAGTATTTAGCCTACAATGTGGTCTCACCCTTGTTAATTTGCTAATCTCTATCTGAGCTTATGTTTTTGCGTTCTGTGTTTAGTTTATTCTTTATAATCACCCTCCTTTACTCATTGTCCTAATTCCCCACTTTTACAACTTTTTTTCAACTTCATGCCTTTCACAGCCTCCATCATTCCATCTCAGTTTGTTCATCAATGCAGACTCTCTTCTGTATGACTCCTTCACCTCTTTCTGAAACAGTTACGTCCCCCTGCCAACACACACACACACACACACACACACACACACACACACACACAGTCATGAGCCCTGCTGTTGTCCAATTGTCTCTCTTCCCTGTTGCGTTGGCGCCCGCCAAAAAAAAACCCTAGGACGATCAGACAGTAGGGATCCCGAGTGTGCCAGGGCTGCCAGTGCAGACTCTTTGCTTTTCTATCCCTCTTGTCCTTCCAACACATCATCATTACATCTTAGATATAATTTTATCTTTCATGAGCATTTTCCGTTCATAACATAGTACAATGCAGCTATGCCTGAATTAATAATTCCCAGTTTGTGTGTTAAAATACCACACAAAATAACACTATTCATTGTGCACATGAAACTTGTAAAGACAACTGAGGATCACATGATTAGGATGGTTGTTCCTAAGAGCTCTGTGTGGGGCTTAAACATGTGATTGACCAAATGAAATATTCTCTAGAAAGAGCTGAATTAGGCACAGCTGATAGGTGCATCGTACGCATGGACAGACTCAGAAGCCTGGGAGGTCCAAATGACTTGAATATTGTACTGTATGAGGTATTTGCCCTGGATTTAGCATTGGAAAGATCTGAGTACCCGTACTGTATTTCTTGCATTTTAAAACATCAGTAATTTGTCTAGATGTAAGAAAATACAGTATTTCTTCCATATACTATCATTTATACCTTTGCTTAGAAAGTCATGATAGGAAGCAGAACAGAAGTAAAAAAAAAAATATCCAATTAGAGGTGCTTACAGTACTCTCTGTAGCAGTGCTGCAGACTTTCTCTAGAGAGGCTTGAGTGACTTTAATCTGGCCAGTATAATCTGGCAGACATTTTAGAACACCTGCGTCTGGCCAGAGTGGCTTTTGTCTGGCCTTAACCCTGAACTTTTTCCCTCTTAATCAACTTAACAGAAACTAATTAAAGCCCTCTACTTTCTAGGACTTGCATTGTGTCCCTCAGCATGAAACGTACAAACATATACTGAGACGATGAAGAGGGGCATTTGGGTATAACAGCAGTATTTAGACAGAGGACATAATCTATTTCAATATTTAGAAGCCAAATAATAGGCAACAACAGTGCTTGCATTAAAATATTTCATATTACAATAAAACATCATACTTAGGCCAAACTATACAGTATATGTGTACAGTACATTATGTTGCAGGACAAATATGCTGCAACTGGTTAAAGAATTATAAAGACCTGTTTTTTAATGCTAATTACAATACATCAATTCCTTGCTTGCAAATGCACAACATTAAAACAGGAAATCTTTATCTTGATTTTTGAAACAGTTAGGCTAAGCTAAAATTCCCTTCTATGTGAATAACTGCGTGAATGTACGTGCACTAAGCAACCCGCTCAGCGTGTATACCCGCCCAACACCCAGGCTTTCCAGGATAAGCTCCAGATCTAGCAGCACCAAGATAAACTAATCAATGATGAGCATTAAAGCATAGTAAATGCTTTATTTTAATTCAGATTGTGATAGATTCAAAGCCAATCCCAGGGACGCTGCGAGGCAGATGAGAAGTCAATCTGAATGAGTCATGAGTCAACATGAGTCAACCCCTGGATCAGTGAGGTGCCAAGGCTACTCCACCAATGATGAGTCACCATGCTGCCTACGAAAAAAAAAGTAAGTAAATAATCAGGAGATTGACTAAATTACAATATTACAGAGGCAATTTTTAATGAAACGTTTTATATATTTCTGATTTTATAACTCATTAATTATTATGGTGTACTCTGGTGCGCTGGACTAAAAATCAGTTTTTACTTTAATAATTGCATCAGATACAATGCTCTATTTCAGTGTGGGAACAAAGGATCAAGCCGCAATGACTAAGCATGACTGAGTGGATAGGATTCCCAGAGACTGCTTGGTAGTGCTCTTACACTCAGTCACAGGCTGCTAAGTGAGAGAGACAGTAATTAAGGAGAGCCTGCTCCAATAGATAGGCCTCCAAAGGAGATTAAAAGAGAGAAACTGATTGTGCATGTCTGACTCTAGCTCATTAAACAGTTCTCAGCTTGAAGGCTTAACATGCTTGACTTTATGTTATGCACATACATGGGCTTACACACACACACACACACGCACACACAAACACATACACACACACACACACACACACACTCAAGAACATACTGTACATATAGGCCATGTTTGTTAAATCTTTTTGCTATCCAGTAGCCTACCACAGGATGGCTTAGTGGTTAGTGTTACCCTGTTGCCAGTAAATTATAGTAAAATCTACAGCATTTTGTTTAATTGTTTGTTTGTTTGTTTTACTTCTTTCTTTTTTTTTTACTACGGTGTAACTTAATATTGCCTGTTAACACCCATTTGAAAATGTAAAACACAGCAAAACTTTATTAATGCAATAAGATAAAAAAATTAGTACATTATCCTCAACACAATTAATTAGTCTCTGAAAGAATGCTGGGTTGATTACATATTTTGTTTAAGTGAGTAATTTGACCGGGCTTAGTCCTATTATGCTAAACAAACTTAAATTAACATAATAGGGATTTACCACAACCTAATACAACAAAAAATTCTTTACATTAATTTTTTTCCCCTATAATAGCATGCATGTCAAAAAACATTAACAATTTTTTAAATTCACAAATGGTTGTATATGGAAGTTTATGTTGTCAATGTGTGTATAGAGCCCACATGATTATTAATCACTGATCATATAATATTGGTGAGCAAATCATCAGTCATTCAGATTAACAGGGAAGGCTAAGCAACTGCCCACATTCCATCGATCACCAAATACTACCTGGAGATATGTCCGGCATATATCCGTTGTCAGTGGTGATTTCATGCAGGCCTGTGTTCCAGTTCGATTCCAGTTGAGTAGTTTCTCATTTCTTAAACAACCATGACAGAAGAAATATCCCATGGTTGTAGCAAAAATGTTACTCTGTTTCAGAAGAGTAAAATTAATCTCCTGCATAAAGCAAAGAAAACAACTAAAGATATTGGTGAGACTACTGAAATTAGGTTAAGAACTGTAAAACGCATTAGACACACCATCAAGGACCATCACATCATCAAGGACGAAATGTGGTCAAAAAAAATTTTTGGATAATTATGATCAGAGATCACTTAAACATTTGGAGAAAACAAAATATAATTAAAAAAATAATATTATAACTCACAGCTATGTTTAATGGTAAAAGCATTTCCACAAGGATTGGGACTGAACAGATGTTTTTAAGAAAACCACTTATTAAAAGGGCTTCAGTTTTCTTATAGAGTCTAAAAATAGACTGTGGAGCACTGTTAAAATGTCATGCAGTCTGATGAGTCATGTAAATCTGATGAGATTTACCCTGTTCCAGAATTATGGGCACATAGGTGTAAAAAGAGAGATTAATGAAGTGATGCACCCATCATGCTTAATGCCTACTGTACAGTACAAGTCTGTGGGGGCAGTGTTATGATCTGGGGCTTCTTCAGTTGGGTGTTTCTAAGTTCAACGACGTTATGTGCCCTAAACATAAAGTCAGCTGATGACCTTAACATACTGAATGACAAAGTTAATCAATGGATTTTTTACTTTCCTGATGACACAGGCATACTCCAAGATGACAATGCCAGGATTCATCAGGCTCAAATTGTAGTTCAGGGAACATGAGACATGATTTTCATACATAATTGGCCACCACAGAGTTCAGACCTTAACCCCCTTAAGAATATATGGGATGTGCTGGAGAAGGCTTTACACAGGGGTCAGTCTCTCTTATCATCAGTACAATGATGGAGATAAAAATATGTAGTGACGTTTGACAGAAATACATGTTGTGACATTACATAGGGTTATTGAAACGATGCTGTGCCAAAAGCATGTGGTAATCAAAACAAAAGGCGGTCCAACAAAATATTAGCATGTGTGTGACTTTTTTTGGCCCAGTAGTGTATAACAAGTTTTAAGATCAAAGCTATCATTACTGTATGTGAGAATCTCGGGACAGGACAAGGGGACATACAACAACAGTGTAACAATACTGCCCTCTTTTTGTGCTTTGGCAGTACTGCACCAACCTCATGAAAAAAAAAATCTGAAATCCCCATGGTGTTTATTAGAAACAAAAAAGTTGAAGTGGTTGACAACTGTAATAAAATGTTTGTTTTACATTCCTTTCCAATGATAATTACTGTTACGTACAATTTATTTATTAGTATCATACTTATTCATGGAATCAGTAAAACAAATTTCAATACATTTCAGAATTCTTTTGTTACATTAATACCAACAAATCCGGGTTTGAAAAAATGTTTAATATTAAATCAATTTATGGCAATCAAAACATTTAGTAAAATACATTGATTAAAGTTGGAGTAGAATTTTTTTTTAATATACTATTTAAAAAGTATTTTATCCTTTTTTGTTGGAATAGCAAAGTAAAACAAGTATTGAAATAAACATAAAAATATTTTTTTAAAGTATATAAACAATATAACAGTTAAATAATATCTCAGTGCTATCATGTGACTGTCAGAAAATGAGCATATTTTCATGTTGAAGTGTGCGCACATTATTTAATTTTATTTATTTATTTACTGGGGGGGGGGGGTCTCTGTATTTTCCATTAACATGTGTAATATACTAGACATAGCAATTTTATAGCCTTGACTAAATTATATATATTTGTCCTGATACTTTGGGGGTTTTTATGTTGACCACACCACTTAATAACTTGTAAATGATATTTTTGATATAATAATAATAATAATAAGAAGAAGAAGAAGAAGAAGAAGCTAAACAGGCCTAACTGAATGGACCCTCCTTTATCGACGGTTGTGTAATATTTGTGAACATAACTGCCCTGGTTTACGTGAAGTACGTGCTGCGGTGTGTCGTGAAACCGCTTTGCAGCAGTAATGGCGCCCCCATGGACGCACCGGTTTCCGGCAGTGTGAAGAACGACGCGGTGCAGGCAAGGAGCGCGAGCCGAAGCTAAAAATGAGCTGTCGTTTTAATGGACGCGTTTTGTTCAGTGTCTCATTTGTGGGACGTACCGAGTTCCGCTTGATTCATTAGGTTTCGTAACGTGAATGCGGATGGCCGCAGTTCCGACTGGGCCCGGCAGCGGATCCCGGGCAGAGATGATTTCGTTCCGCGGGACTGGGTGCTCTGTCCCCGGGGAGCGGGACAACCGCGGGCTGAAGCTGCAGGACGCGGTGGTGGCAGATGTTGGTAGTATTGGACAGAAAGCCGACGTGAGCGGATGTAAAGTGGAGGATTACCCGTTCTCTGAGCTGAACCACCAGTGCGAAGCGTTTGAGCGGCGGATAAATCGTTTACATTATAACGGAGTGTCTGGTTTTATCCACAATCATGATGATGCTGAGAGCTTGAATGGACTTAAAGCGAATGTAGAGCACTGTGACATATCCAGCTGTGTCCCAAACACCAACAACACAGAGCACAAACTAGGGCTATCGTGCCAAAACAGTGACAACAGCATAGTTACACTATCTCGAACTGAACCTGGTCAAAGTCCTGCAAATGATCTTGATAATAAAATCACAGAATGTTACCTAAGGACTGATGAAGGACCCGAGGTCACATCTCAGACTCAAGCTGCTGCTGATGGACTGGTTTTGGAGATGTGCAGGTTAGACCTCAACCATTCGTCTGCCGCAGAAGTAAACCAAAGTCCAGATGTTGCGTATGTGCACTATGAGTCTGAACTTCAAATGCCAGGAATAATGAGACTGATAACCAAGGATCTGTCCGAGCCTTATTCCATATATACATACCGGTACTTTATCCACAACTGGCCACAGCTTTGCTTTCTGGTATGTAAGCAGCTGTATCTATGATCTGGTTCGGTAAACTACCAGTTTGCACACTTGGGATGAAATATCGAATATTAGCCTGTATTTTGGACCAGTGGTAAAATGTAGCTAGAGCTTTCTGAATAGTTGCAGTCAGGAGAAAGGATTTCATTTGGCAACTACCATGCATTATTGAAGCACAAGGCCTCTGTAAAATTAATAGCATTTCTATCTAAAGCATGGCTAATCCACTCCCACTCCAAAGCCCCAAGGACAGCAAGTGAAACCTGAGTTGGATCACTGGGTGTCTAGAAGCTTAGTGGAGGTTGCAGTATATACAGTACACCAATCAGCCATAACGTTAAAACCAGCTGCCTAATATTTTGCATACCCCCCTTTTTTATAACAAATCCTACCCATTAAGCCATGGCCTACACAGGACCTCTAAAGGTGTGCTGTGGTATCTGGCGTTAAGATTTTAACAGCAGATCCTTTAAGTTGTGTAAGTTGTGAGGCTTTTTTTGGAATTGTACTTCTTAGCCCAGCATATCCTACAGCACTCTGTCCGGTCTGTGGCTACACAGTTTGTGATGCACTTTTACTTCTGACACAGTTTTAGCATTTTGTGCTTGTATGTTCGGGTCAGACAGATGAATCTTTGCTGCTCATGTGAATCAGTAAACATTAACCTTGTTGCTGGTTCACCAGTTGTCCTTCCATGGACCATTTTTGTGTTCGGTACTACCCACTGCATATCAGAAATAGTCCACAAGACCTGCTGTTTCGGACTAGCCATTGCAATTTGCTCATGGTCAGAGTTGCTCAGATCCTTACACGTGTCCAATTTTACTGCTTCCAACATATCAACATTGATATGTTGCTTGTTAAATCCCACTTGCTGTCTTAAATATTCTGCCCCTTGACAGCTGCCACTGTAATAAGATAATCAATGTTATTCACTCCCTCTGGGATTCTGTAAGTCATCGGATTTAATGCTATGGCTGATTAGTGTATAATAAGCAGACATATTTACAGTTACTGCTGGATCACACACTTAGACATGGGTGCTCTATTTCTGTGCACCTCCTAGAAAGCAACATAAAAGAGAAATAATTTAAAAACAAAGCAAAAAAAACAAACAGACGTATTAAAGTATTATCCTGTGGTTTACTTCTAACCCGAGTCTAAAAAGCACAGCGACGAACCCACAGGACATTATTCCATGATAAATGTTACATTCAATGCAGGTTTAGCAAAACCACTTGGTTTTGAAGATGTTTTCGCTCTCATCTGAAAAGGTTTATCAGTTCTGACCGTCATAATCTGATTAAGCCTTTCAGTTGAAAGGTAAAACGCAAGTCCAATTGCCACTGAACAGCACCTTTGGGTTAACCCTGATCTAGATGAATGAGAATTATTCAGAGGTTTAACATGCTTTACAATTGCCAGTACACAAGTCAAAGGACATTCTGACATTTTAATCAACATTGGTAGCAGCAGTGTAATACTGTACATGCACAAATGCATTACAGATGTGTTACATTTGTTAAAGACTTATCTGACCATTAGTTTTTTTATATACTGTCTAACTAACGGTCAGATAAGAATGAGAATGCTGTGTTATATATGTAGTCAAACTTTTTATGGTCCCTGGAATAACTAACTCATTGTTTCACTCAAACTGGTGTAGAGTATCTAGAGTTTCAGACAAAAAGGGATAAAAAATTGTTTGTCTTATTCTTTTATGAACATTTTGCATAGAACATAATCCAGATAACATTGTCACATAACAATATTAATGATTGTAATCATTGATTTTTGAGCATTATGTTTGTTTTTATTTAAGGCAGTGGTACAGGAGGTGTGTGTGGGTGCAATCGTGTGTAAACTAGACATGCACAAGAAGATGTTTCGGCGTGGATACATTGCCATGCTTGCTGTAGACTCCAAACATCGTCGAAAAAACATTGGTAAGGATAACTGGGTAATTTTAAGGCATAAATATGACCAGGGTTTATCACCCATTTGAACCAGAATTCATATTTAAAAAATATTTTTTAATAACTAAACACTATCTGACACAGTGATTTACTATATCCCTGTATAGCATACACATAGTAAATAACTGTGTCTGATAAGGACAAACGGAGGAATCTCCAAGGAATCTCACATGGCCTTGTACATAAAGGTTCTTTTTTTCCTCTTTGTTTTAGGTACTAACCTTGTGAAGAAGGCCATCTATGCTATGGTGGAGGGAGACTGTGATGAAGTGAGTTCATACTTTCAGGTTTTTCATGGATTTTCTTACACTACACACTCAGATTATTGTACAGTATTGTGCAAAGGTCTTGAGCCAACGCTAATTTCTTTACTTCAATTATTTAGTGCCTTACTTAGATGTTTATGTAACAACCTCAGCAGCAACCTCATTTCCCCTTCACCCACGCAGCATTCAGCATCACCAGTATACTAATCACCGGCCTGATTATCTGTCATCATCTGCACCTGAACCTGCAATTGGTTCATGCCTCAAGTTAGATGGGCCATGAAAAGTTAGAAACTGGCCATGTACCTAGACTGGACTGAAAATAAGAGGCAAAAACTTTGAGAACTATTCCTCAGGACTCCATCGGAAATTTCGGCACTTTAGAAGCAAAATATAAAGAAATGTGGGATGACTCAAGATTTTTGCATAGTAGGAAAATAATAGTTATTTATGGAGTGAGCATGATATTTAAAAGTCTGCTACTACAAGCTTTTGCCTTAATACCATTATTATTATTTATATATTTATTTTAAAATTTTGTATGATTCTATTTATACTAGGTGGTGCTGGAAACAGAGATCACTAACAAATCTGCCCTGAAGCTGTATGAAAACTTGGGTTTTGTGAGGGACAAACGACTCTTCAGATATTATCTCAACGGTGTGGACGCTTTGCGGCTCAAACTGTGGCTACGCTAAGCTCAGGCCTCTCTGTCTTCAGTATGCTCACAGTCAAAAACGCGATTTTGACTGGGCACAATCATTCAAGGCCATCTTTGCTGGTTAAACAAATTACTAGACCTGATATGTCGCCATCAGAGCCAGGAGAAACAAGAAAATGTTAAAACTGTAAAAAAAAATAAAAATAAAAAAAAAGAAGTGTCGTGGTCCAGTCGTCAAAGATTACTTTGGTGTAATTCTAAAGCAGAGCTGAATCTCAGAAGACCAAATGAAAAAAAAAAATCATCAGGTTCAAATAACATTAATCTAAAATAAAAAAGTGATGCAAGAATTCTTGTTTGACTTGAGGATTAAAGCAAGATGTGTTTTTGCTCATCATGTTTGTTCTTATATAGTAATTTAAACAGAGAGTGCAGTTTTTATGTAGTGTGGTGCGTGTTTGATTGCATTAAAGAGTTGCTTTAAGGATTGTTTGATAGTAATGTGCTTAATGGTGAAGCTGATTTATGATTTCCACATGAGTTTACTCTACATTGGTCCACTGGAGCCAAATGCTTCAGGACATTTAATTTCTAAAATAGCAATACATGGTGTGGGGGGAAAAAAAGAATAAACACGTCATGAATCACAGCTCTTTAATGGGCTACTGATGACTATATGCACTCTCGCCATGAAGAAACTATGAATATTATGTCAGCAAGTTAGTTTGTCATCTGTTCAACTAGTGTGTCTGTTCGGTGTGAAATTCTGCTTGTGTGAGAAGAATTTTCCACCTTAATGAAGACTAATGTCTACACCACTGAAAAATTAAATTACATCATTGACAGCTTGCTCTAATCAGCTAGCTCACATCTGCTGAGTTGGTCATGCTTGTAGAATGTTAATAAAATTAGAGAAGCAGTTTCTGGACAAATATTTCTAATAGTGCATCATGGACAAGTTATTTAATTGCATAACAGCTAAATAATTTTTGGAATCAGCTAAAGCTTTTATTAATCAATTTGTAATAAGGAATAATAAGGAGGGCGGAAATAACAGTTTTCACATACACTGATCAGCCATTACATTAACATCATTACATTAAAATATTTACTGATTATCTAATTAGGTAATTATGGAGCAACAACAGTCAGGTGTTATTTTAAGACATCGAGTTCAGCGTTTCTGGAATAGTTCTTGCAAGAACAGTATTTGCATTTGCAAAACCCATCAGGCACCATGATGAAATTATCTCTTATTAAGATCTTCCCAGGAAGGAATCTGGTTTCTTACCCAAACAAGTCTGAACCATTGAGGCACCACCCCAAGCACCCAAAGCACCTACTGCCAACGTCCTGGTGCCAGACACCACAGCACACCACAGAGGTCTTGTGTAATCATGCCCCAAGGGGCCAGAGCTGCCCAGGAACCTACACTATACACTATACTGGGCACAATTATTATTGGAATATGCTGATAGCAAAGAATATTTTACATACATTAAGCACTGATAACTGAAACTGCTTACATAACTGTCTCCTTAGAGAAAATGATGATAGTCTTTGTTATGTAACAACACCAGTTTTATCCTTTTATTTTTAGGCTTAGACTGTGTGGAGCGTTCTCCATTTAGGTCCCTTTGAATGATCTGTTTCTGCAGAAGAGACTATGTATAGCATATTAGAACATGCAAGTGCATTAACTTAAACACATGATCCAGCTGACATTACTTACAGCTGCCGTTATATAAAATTCCACGGATTAAAGCATTTAAAATATAAAACATTTTACTGTTAAATGCACAGTTTTTAGGTATTAAAGGAAAGTATAGAAACAGGATGAGGACTTTACTCGTGCTCTTTCATCCTTACAAATAACAAAAATGGTCAAAATGTGGTAGTGTTCTTGTATATATTGTATCCCCAGACTTTATATTATAACTGGCTTAATTTACCTTTGCATCTTGTGAATTATTCATGTTATACATTATCTTGGCCATTTCCTCTGCAGTGACTGCATTTTTCTATTGGTCCTTCCTTATTTACGTAGCCTAAGTATTCAGACCTGTTGTCATTACACTTGCAATTCAGCTCTGGTGCATCCTACTCCTAACAATAGTCCTTGAAATGCTTCTACAGTTTGATTGGACTTCACCTGTGCCTTACTGAATTTATTGCATAAACATTCTTGCAATTTTCTGCAGTCCTACATTACTAATTAACAAACCGCTAGTTTGAAAATGAAAAAGGCCCCGAAATCAGCAGGCAATCGATGTTGGTCATTTAATGTAACAGACAGAAAATTTGGTCATTATGACAACAGAAATAACACATAAACACAGGCAATGTTTATAACTACAAGTGCATTTGTTTTTTTAAGATTGTCACAGAGGCATTGGTACAATACATTAAATTTCAGAGCTGTCGACAATAATTAGCAATAATACAGCAATAAACATTGTACAATACAATGTAAACTTTAGGCACAAACATGATCCATGTACTAAAATACAGTTGTTTGTTTTATGCATTAATGGAGTGCGTGTTTACTTTCAGAAAGTTGGCTACAGTAAACATAGCATACTCCATTAGAGGACAATAATACCTTTGGATTTTACATGATTATCCGACACTTAAATTAGCAAAACCTTATACATGTATTACCGTTACATAAGCAGCTGCTTAAAAAAAAGGATAATGAAACTTTTTCATTCTGAAAATGATGTAGGGTTTTCTCTTAAAGAGCTCTGCACACAAAAAGGATTTGGGATTTGATCTATTCTAAATACAGCAGGATTTCAGACAGTATTTATAAATAGCAAAATGAAATTGATGCAATTCACAATTCTAAGAACAAACCTTTTGTTCAAAGAAGCAGTTTGGCCAAAAATAATTTACACAATTTTCTCATCAACTCAGATGTAGTCGATCATCCAAGACACATTTATTGAACAGCTTTTCAGCAAGTGAAGTGTTTATGTATTCCAGCACTTTCAATTATTTTTCCATTTTTCCAGCAACAGTGGTTATGATTTAAGCTCAACACACATCACATACAGTACCTTTGCCAAAATGGTGCTAGCTAGTAACATACTGTAACTACAATTTAATTTTAAGAATAATTTAATATGAACTTTTTTCTTGTAGAACCTGTAGTACATTTTGTGTGTTTAGTCGTTGCTGTTTAATGCAACCAGCCATAGCAGATTAAAGAGTTTAATTACTGCCAATATTCCAGTCAAGTCTTTTGAGAAATTTTGGCACTGTGCGATCAGTGAACACACAATATGCACTTTGGAACTTTTAAGCGTAAAACGGTTTCCTTTTTGATTTTTTGGGATGTAGTCAGAATGTTGTGCAATAATCCATTAATGGAAAAAAATTGCACTTTCCAGACTATTCATAACTACAGTACATTTCAAAGACTAACCATTTAACAGACTTTAACCCTGACTGAACCTAAGATGCAACGAAATGAAGCTAAAAATTAAGCAAGACTTACAGCTTCCTGTATAACAATGAATATGGATGTCTACATATACAAGTACTTGCTTTAAAACACATAGTTGCCTTAGTAAAAGCATCCATGTAGTGTATAAACAGTTTTATAATATAGAAGAATAAATCAGAAATGCATCTTCATCCAAATCACTTCTAATGTATTATATTGCTTTTGGGCCTTTTACCGAAGATGCTCTATACTTGAGGACGGACGCCCATGATTGGCTGGTGACTGAAAGAAGAGAGTCCCTATCTCTATACTGTCCCTCTCCTTCCTCATGGACATTTTTTTTGGTCAATTGCCGTGAAATTGTCTGAAAATCTCCTGATAATAGGACAAATGCTTTTCTGCAGCACCACCTGGGAGCCCTGCAGTTTTTGGGGCAATTTGAGGCCAAATTGACTACATTTTTGGCCAAACTGGCACTTCAGTTATTTGCGACATATTAATATCTAATCCTTAGAAATCTGCTGATGTTTCATTGACATTAGATGTAGTAAAATGTACCTTAATATACATAAAAATAATAAGTATGAGACTGACTTCACATACTAAAGTATTTCCAAATACAGTACCAGTCAAAAGTTTGGAAACACCTTCTAATTTCATGATAGTTCTGGATTTTTATTTCTTACTGCATTGTAAACAATATGCAGTAATCTCCTTCGAACAGTTGATATTGAGATGTATATGCTACTAATATTCTGTACAGCCTTTATAATGGCTCTAATCTGAGGTACTGTTAATTGGTGATTTTTGAGGCTGGTAACTCTAAATGAACTTCTCCTGTACAGCAGAGGTCAGTTTTGGTCTTGCTTTCCTGGGATGGTCTTCATGATGGTTTCATCATGGTGCTTGATGGGTTTTCCAAATGCACTTGACAATACTGTTCTTGCAAAAACTATTCCAGAACAGCCTTAAGACCTTCATGTCTTAAAATAACAGACTTGTTGATGTTACTTAATATTAATTTCATATAGTGTTATTTCATAGTTTTTAAAAGATCCAGTATTGTACTGGAATCTCCAAACTTTGGCCAAACCTTTAACCGGTACTGTATGTGTTTTTTCTTGTAGTACGGTGAGATGGCTGAAGCCTTTTTAAAATGACATACTCCTTTTAGCGAATTAAAATTCATCTTCAGAGCTATCAGCTAGTAGCATTGCTTGGTCTGGTCCACTTCTAATTTCTGTAGGTTGCTGCAGTGAATAAAATTATACAATCATGAGTGGACATAATAATATGCGCAAAATACACAGATGGACTTATGGATGCACTTTATTTTTTCTCTGTCTGGTTTACCTTTCTTCTCTGGTGCTTCAGGCTGTTCCTCCGCTTGCGATGGATTACTCTGATCCCATAAAGAGCTCCAACTATAAGTAGTGCCCCAGCTACACCGATGCCCACGGGTGCCAACATCCCGGAAACATAACCAGCCTTAAAAAAAAAAAGTATTACATTCTACACTGGACTAAATAAATTATTACCATTAAACTTTTTTTTTTGAGAAATCACCTACCTTTTCCCGGATCAGCTTAACCCAGCTGCGTACTAAAAGAAAACAAAAAATAGATTTGATGTAAGAATAACAAATATTGTTTTTTTTATTTGAACTACAGTGAAACCTCGGATTGCAAGTAACACGGTTTGCGAGTGTTCCGCAAGACGAGCAAAGATTTGAAATAAATTTTGACTTGAAAAACGAACAAGTCTTGGTTTACGAGTACCGAGTATCATGTATCACCCATGCGCTTCTTGTTTTGACGCTGAGCGTCACGTGATCACAATTGAGCCAACGGTTGTTCTCTCTCTTGCGCTCCGGAATTGTGGGTAATCTCTCTCACTAGTATAATCAACATTAGTGCACGCGTGTACTGTTTACTATAACACTGTGACGTGTGTGTAAAAAACATATTTTGTTTGTAAGCACGTGTGTACAGCGCACACGTACTGTTTCTTATAACATACGTGTGTGTGCGCATGTTTAAAGCAAAGGACAGTTTCATTAGAAGTTAAAAGTCCATTTTCTCCCTCAGGCTGTCATGTGTGTGCGCGCATGTAATTTGACACCGTGCTGGTTCACACACTCTCTCTTGCCTTTAGTGTGTGTTTGTGTGTGTGAAGCACCCCCTCTCTGCTTCACACACACACACACAAACACACACTCTGCTCTACACAGAAACACTGCCCTGTCGTGATTTTTTTCAAAGGTAAACTGCAGGTTCATTTGTTTGTTTGTTTTACTTTAATGACAGCAGTGATTACGTTAGTATGCGCTCACACAAGTGTCATTAGCGATGTTCCTTGCTAATTTTTCCGACAAAACAGTCTTTCCGTTAATGTGTGTGTGTGTGTGTGTGTGTGTGTGTGTGTGTGTGTGTGTATGTAAAATTTAAATAAGAGAGGAGAAAGGTTTACTGTGTAAGATGAGAAGGGGGAGACAGTAGAGGCTGAAAGTAAGAGTCTCCTTTTACACACATACACAAACACATAAACACAAACACAGTGTCTGTGCGCATAAATGGAAACACTTATCTGTTGGGATTTATTTATTTATTTATTTATTTTTAAAGGTAAAGTGCAGGTTAATGTTTTTATTTTTACCTTATATACTGAACAAAAATATAAACGCAACACTTTTGTTTTTGCATCCATTTTTAATGAGATGAACTCAAAGATCTAAAACGTTTTCTACATAAACAAAATAACCATATCTCTCAAATATTGTTCACAAATCTGTCAAAATCCGTTACGATGAAGAACTAGAGTCAAGTCGAGACCCCAATGAGGACGAGCATGCAGATAAGCTTCCCTGAGACTGTTTCTGACAGTTTGTGCAGAAATCCTTTGGTTATGCACTCCGATTGTTTCAGTAGCTGTCCGAGTGGCTGGTCTCAGACGATCATGGAGGTGAACATGCTGAATGTGGAGGTCCTGGGCTGGTGTGGTTACACGTGGTCTGCGGTTGTGAGGCTGGTTGGATGTACTGCCAAATCCTCTGAAACACCTTTGGAGATGGCTTATGGTAGAGAAATGAACATTGAATTCACGAGCAACAGCTCTGGTGGACATTCCTGCTGTCAGCATGCCAATTGCAGGCTCCCTCAAAACTTGCGACATCTGTGGCATTGTGCTGTGTGATTCAACTGAACCTTTCAAAGTGGCCTTTTACAGGCGGCCAGTCTAAGGCACACCTGTGCAATAATCATGCTGTCTAATCAGCATCTTGATATGGCACACCTGTGAGGTGGGATGGATTATCTCGGTAAAGGAGAAGTGCTCACTATCACAGATTTTGACAGATTTGTGAACAATATTTAAAAGATATGGTTATTTTGTGTATGTAGAAAATGTTTCAGATCTTTGAGTTCATCTCATAAAAAATGGGAGCAAAAACAAAAGTGTTGCGTTTATATTTTTGTTCAGTATATTTTGTACTAATTATTTTTATGTATTTTTATTTCTTATGGGAATATTAAATTTGGTTTACGATTGTTTTGGAATACGAGCCCACTTCCGAAACGGATTATGCTCATAATCCAAGGTTCCACTGAAATTCTTCGTGTAATAATTTGTTCTGTTTACATAATAAACTTCTTTAATATATTAGCTTTTATATGTGGCTTACAAAAATCTCTAAAATGAACTCAATATTATTAAACTATAGGAAGATGCCATAATGTAGAAGGAAGTATTTGTTTAGGAGAGAATTACTTCATTTGAATCATTATCGAGAACATGTACACTTAGGGATGCACAAGAATGACTAATTCCAGTTATTTCTTAATTATTCAACCAACGTCGGGACAAAATCGTTTTCTTTACACTTCATTATTTAACCACACATAGGCAGAAGGACAATCACACCACCACATCAGTTTAGTTGATTTTCAAAATGTATTATACAACAATTCGCTGTGACTGAGTAAGCCGACTGGATGAGAGGACAGCACTGGGACATTTAACTCCCAGCCGCAGGTGCTCTACAATCATTAATTACACTAACTGTCAGTTGCAGGAGAGTGAAAGTAGGTCTGTACTGTCTGCAGTACTGAAAAGCTACATCCTGAAAACCACATTCAAAACCAGTCACAAAAACACTTTTAGCAAGAAAGTGCATCTGAAAAGTGCATCATGTCATTTTAAAGCACACTTCTTCTACTTAATAATTGCTTCTATGTCATTCCAAATGGCATTATTTATACCTAAGGAGAGCTAGAAAGCTAACTATGTTTTTACACGAGGCTGAATCCCAAATTCCTCTGTAATCCCTAATCAAGTGCACTAAGTGCAGTGATTGACGCACACCACTTTTTCATTTAACACTATTTGGGTTAATCACAATAGCACTCCTTCTCGTGGGATTTTGTTCAAGCAGATATCAGCTTAAGGGCACCTCATTAGCAATGCTGTTGTAAAAGTTCCTGAAAACTGCCTCTTATAAGAGTAACACATAAAATGTTGCACCATCTCAATGTGTTGATACTTCATCAAGCAGAGGCTTCACCAAACATTAATTGCAATTAACATTTGAAACCAGAGATGTACAGAACAACTGCATTCTTAGGTAAATTATTGCTTCTGTTGTAAAATATGAACTACTGTATTATGTATTAAGTTTCATGTGTCATCATATGTAATGTTTTTTCTTTTTACTTTTATGAAGGGTGCCAATAATTTTTGAGCTATTAATCAATCATAGAAATAGTAAACCCCTGATAAGATGCTGAGGATATACAGTGGTGTGAAAAACTATTTGCCCCCTTCCAGATTTTTTATTCTTTTGCATGTTTGTCACACAAAATGTTTCTGATCATCAAACACATTTAACTATTAGTCAAAGATAACACAAGTAAAAACAAAATGCAGTTTTTAAATTATGGTTTTTATTATTTAGGGAGAAAAAAAATTCAAACCTACATGGCCCTGTGTGAAAAAGTTATTGCCCCCTGAACCTAATAACTGGTTGGGCCACCCTTAGCAGCAATAACTGCAATCAAGCGTTTGCGATAACTTGCAACGAGTCTTTTACAGCGCTCTGGAGGAATTTTGGTCCATTCATCTTTGCAGAATTGTTGTAATTCAGCTTTATTTGAGGGTTTTCTAGCATGAACCGCCTTTTTAAGGTCATGCCACAACATCTCAATAGGATTCAGGTCAGGACTTTGACTAGGCCACTCCAAAGTCTTCATTTTGTTTTTCTTCAGCTATTCAGAGATGGATTTGCTGGTGTGTTTTGGGTCATTGTCCTGCTGCAGCACCCAAGATCGCTTCAGCTTGAGTTGACGAACAGATGGCCGGACATTCTCTTTCAGGATTTTTTGGTAGACAGTAGAATTCATGGTTCCATCTATCACAGCAAGCCTTCCAGGTCCTGAAGCAGCAAAACAACCCCAGACCATCACACTACCACCACCATATTTTACTGTTGGTATGATGTTCTTTTTCTGAAATGCTGTGTTACTTTTACGCCAGATGTAACGGGACACGCACCTTCCAAAAAGTTCAACTTTTGTCTCGTCGATCCACAAGGTATTTTCCCAAAAGTCTTGGCAATCATTGAGATGTTTTTTTAGCAAAATTAAGACGAGCCTTAATGTTCTTTTTGCTTAAAAGTGGTTTGCGCCTTGGAAATCTGCCATGCAGGCCGTTTTTGCCCAGTCTCTTTCTTATGGTGGAGTTGTGAACACTGACCTTAATTAAGGCAAGTGAGGCCTGCAGTTCTTTAGATGTTGTCCTGGGGTCTTTTGTGGCCTCTCGGATGAGTTGTCTCTGCGCTCTTGGGGTAATTTTGGTCGGCCGGCCACTACTGGGGAGGTTTACCACTGTTCCATGTTTTTGTCATTTGTGGATAATGGCTCTCACTGTGGTTCGCTGGAGTCTCAAAGCTTTAGAAATGGCTTTATAACCTTTACCAGACTGATAGATCTCAATTACGTTTGTTCTCATTTGTTCCTGAATTTCTTTGGATCTTGGCATGATGTCTAGCTTTTGAGGTGCTTTTGGTCTACTTCTCTGTGTCAGGTAGCTCCTATTTAAGTGATTTCTTGATTGAAACAGGTGTGGCAGTAATCAGGCCTGTGGTTACTACAGAAATTGAACTCAGGTGTGATAAACCACAGTTAAGTTATTTTTTAACAAGGGGGGCAATCACTTTTTCACACAGGGCCATGTAGATTTGGAGTTTTTTTTCTCCCTTAAAACCTTCATTTAAAAACTGCATTTTGTGTTCAATTATGTTATCTTTGACTTATAGTTAACGTTTTTTGATGAGCAGAAACATTTAAGTGTGACAAACATGCAAAAGAATAAGAAATCAGGAAGGGGGCAAATAGTTTTTCACACCACTGTAGCTAACTGGTTGTCCCTGGAGAGCAACAGACCGTATCCATCTGGTCATTAGCCCTGCCCCTTTGATTTATATCAGCTAAATGAAAACATATTCCATAATCAAATTATACTTCACATTCAGTTTTCCTAGCTGTGCATATTACACTACACACCACAGCATTATTTACATTTTGCCACATAACTAGAGACACAGACTCACTGAGGCCTTGGTTCCTCTGCCCCCAGACCGGAGGAGGAGGGATGAGGATGTAAGGTGGACGTGTAGGAGAATGCACAGGAACCTCTGTCAGGTCTTCTTCACTCTCCTCTTCCTCCTCCTCAGATTCATCTGCATATTCATCCTCTTCATCCTCATTCTCTGGATTCAAAAGTAAACCACATGAGTAACAAAAAAAAGAGCTTAATTTGTGAGAGAGCATGTCTACAAGAGCAAACCTTGTGATTCCAGTTCCTCCAGGCCTGACATTGGCTTCAACACTGCAGCGTGAGTCGACCTGGTTTCTGCAAGCTTTTGAGTGGTGGCTGACACAGGAGAAGGTGACCAACGAAACACCCCCACAGATGTTGGGAGGACATCTGTATCTGCAAGAGCAAATCTTTTCATTCAGGGATTTCAACTGCTTGTAGACGCATGCAGCTTTTACATATTTTCATATTTCATATGTTTATTTTACTAAAATAAATTGTTTGTAATGCACAATGTACATAGGGGAAATACGTTTCTGTTTTTTCACTATTTTCTTGAGACATTAAATCTGTATTTTAAATCTGCACCACAGTGCTGTTGCTCATCTGTATGTTGCAAAACACTCTATGTTACCAGTCGTAAATGATCTCCACTACTCATTTCTGACTATATCTTCCAAAAATCTTTTAGGCACTGTAGAAACATTATGCATCACATTACATATACTATACATACAAGAAATATTAGACAGCATTTATGCACTCTCACCCTGTAGCTTCTCTGTCCTGTCATTAAGCTCCACTTCTGCTTCAGAGAAAGGCCCGCTGATTGGCACTCGAGATGACGAGACAGTATCCAAGTTCTCTGCACCTGACATCTGCCATGATGGAGGCCATTCTGAAGGCACCGGAAAAGACTGATGAGGACTGTGGTCTGTATCCATGGAGAGTGTTTGCTCCGGCTCTGTCTCCCCGAGCATCCCCGTTGCGGGCACCATGGCGACAGACAGCTCGGATGCCAGAAGTGAACTACTGGATGGTGTGACATCATCAAGTGGCTCAAAGATCAAAGGAAGGTCTTCAGAAGACATGGTTGCCTCTGTGCCCACTTCCTGTAATAAGGGCAAGACACTCGCTTCTTCTACTGTTTTAACAGAAAGGAAAGATGCATTTTATATTCTATGTTAATGATGCTTAAAGAGTGTTAAATAATCTTCCGAACTAAAATAGTAGTGAGTCATTCTATCCTTTGGGGCAAATTTCATATAAGTAAAAAAAATTCTTTCTCAGTGAAGGAAGTGGTTCTAATTAGTAAGTTATTTCAGTCAATCATAGCTGCTAATTTCGAATCTTAAAAATGCAAAATTTGTTTCAAGATTTTTTTACTACTCGGTTTTTGAACTACAGTATGTTACTAACAGGACTCCTGCATCTCAAAAATGTCTCAATGACCATCATTAAATATCATTTAGTTCTGTGGCATACATTTTGTTCGCACTTGTGCTCTCTGCTTCTCCAAAAATACTGCCCTCCTTGCAGGATCAGCGTCCCAGTGAGGACTTTATCGACGCTTGTCATATATTTAAAATGATTGTATTGGATTTTAAAAAATGTGTTAATGAGGAATAAAGTAAAGATGTACCCATATGAATAAGTGTGTGTGCACTGACATATGTATAATGATAACAGTACCAATGTAGGAATGATGACTGATAAAGTGCCCTACTGGGTAATATGGATGCCAGATTTAGATTTTTTTTTTTTGACCCATAATTTTAGTGGTAGAACTAGTCTGGCTGATGTTACGTCCCAGGTCTAGGGTCTCAACACTGACCACTACTCATTTTCATGAGCAGTTTAACAAAATATTTGATCAAATAATTTCATTAAAAAAAAATCTGTATAGTTCACAGTCAAATATGATGTCCCCTCATAATGCAAGTAAAAACAGTTAAAGATATTACAGTTAAAGATATTACAGTTAAAGATACAATCAATGTGATTAAACATTCAGTTTTTTTGTCCCCCATGTAGTATTTCCAATTGTCACATTCAACACAGTACAAGTATGGTTGAATGGAACCTACTGGCAGCTTGTAAAGCCCATTACTTATTATTATTCTTATTCTTATTATTATCAGTAAGTTTAGACCATTAGCCAAATAGCTGCTGTAACATTAACTGATCAACTACCAATATATTACTATTATAAATCAATATACTATAAGTGCATTATTAACTGTATTGTTTGCACAGTAATATCTGACATAATGCTCTATCCTGATCAGGGACGCAGTGCATCTGGAGATAAATCCAGTAAAACTGGCTAGAAGGCAGGGGAATTAATCCTGAATTGGATGCCAGTCTATTGTAGAGACAATGCACACATTCATTCACACTTAATGGGCAACATAGCATAACCAGGCTACCTGTTTGCATATTTTGGGACAGTGGGAGGACCATGCAAAACTCTGCTCAGACAGTAACCCAAGATCTGAATCAGTGTAACTCCAGCACCCTACTGATACACTTATACAGTGCCTTAACTATGACAGTATTAATGTTGAGCTGAGAACGAAACACCTTCATGTAATGTGGTTAAATAATACCATATAATGTCATATATAATGTGATGCTCCTGAGGGGCAGCACGGTGGTGTAGTTGTTAGCACTGTCGGCTGGCACCTCCAGAGTCCGGGTTCAATTCCCGGCCAGACTCAATTCCCGTCTCTGTGTGCATGGAGTTTGCATGTTTTCCCCGTGCTTGGTGAGTTTCCTCTGAGTACTCCAGTTTCCTCCCACAGTCCAAAGATATGCAGGTTAGACTAATTGGCATTCCCAAATTGTCCATAGTGTGAGTGTGTGTATGTGTGTGTGTCCTGAGATGGATTGGCATCCTGTCCAGGGTGTACCCTGCCTCGTGCCCTAAGCCTCCTAAATAGGCTCCAGGCGACCCTGAATACAGGATAAAGCGGTATAGAAGATGAGTGAGAGTGAGTGCGTGATGCTCCTGAGTCTGTGGGTGTCCATTGATGGAAGGTTACTGAGCAAATCAGAAACTTTACAGGATAGCAGAATTTCCTACAAAACTAACACATTTTGGTAAACATGTACATGAGGACCGATCCATATATCAAAGACTGTTCCCAACATCTCTCATTGATCGAGGAAGACATGAATCTAGACTGTTTTCTCTTTTGGCACTTAAGTGGTGGAATAAACTTCCTCTATCACTAACATCTTTAAGCTACGACTAAAGCTGTATCTGTTTCTTAGATATTTGCGTTACCACCTCCCCATTGCCAAAAACGAAAAAAAAAAAAAACCTTCCCAACAGTGTTTTACTTTGTTAGTAACCTAGTATGGAAACTTCAAAGCACTTTTGTAAGCTGCTCTGCCGAATGGCTAAATATAAAGGTAAATGTAAACCAAAAAACTAGCCATGTGTATAATGTTTGGTGCTATAGTGTAAAATGTGCACCACAAACTGATTTAGGTTCTTTCCTTAATTTAACTTCTCCTGTTGGAGGATTTTGTTCTTCTCTGCCTGGTTTTTCAGTACGGTTACACAGAAAAAGTCATTTCTTCAATTTGAGACTCACTACAAGAGTTTAAAATCATCCATCCATATTGAAAGAATAGGCCAATCTGTCAATGACGTGCTTTATTTATTCATAGGTGACCTTTTTTGCCATCTTGCTTTTTTCTTATCATTCTGGCAATTTAGATTTCCAAACACACAACCATCAATCTACAACACAACGATAAATGAAGATCAACACACAAAAAAAAACAGCTTGATTCGAACACACATGTCACCTGTAACATGATCACCTCGATTAGCCAATAATTTCTTAATTCCGTGGATATTATAAAATGTCTCATGAGTACTATATAGATATTAAATGACTATACATTATTTCTTTTAGCATTGTATGTATATTTTGAATATTTTTCTTAAAACGTCAAAAACGGGTTAATCTAAATAGTCTATTCAATTTTATAGTCACTTTTTATTTTAAGTTGCATGACAAAAATAGAAAGTAATTAGCCTACCTTAAGTCTCCCATTGTGATTGAAAGTGGAGCAAGAAAAACTTATGCATGCTACTTATAACCAAAATCTATCTTCCTTCCTCTCTGCATGTCTTTCATTCCTCCTTTAGTATTAACAAAATCTTTTAAAATCTTGCTAAAAAATGATTAATGTAGATTTACTAGAGCAACTGAGTTAGTACTGAGAATATAAAAAGCAGTTTTGTTATTACTAACTGTAAGAACAGAAAAAAAACATAACCCATAAAAGACAAATAAAGTGCTTACCTCCTTGTAAATGAGCCGGTTCTGTCCAAGTATCTCCAAGTTCTGCCAGTCTGGAACTGAGGGTCAGGTCAGGCTGCAGTAATCCAGGTACCAATGCTTTATCTTGCAGTGCAGCTGTAAACAAGTTTACCTCGGCTACTCCCTCTCTGTCCTGTGTAAATCCTCCAATCTGTCCATCAGACCGGCTTGAAATGGTTAAAGGTGTAACAGCTGGGTTGACGTTCTTAGGCAACTGGCTCACAGAGGTTTGGGCATGGAATGGTTCAGTTGAGATTCTTCTTGAACTCTTTATCTCATCAATCGCCTTCCTCCCCTTATCTTCTTCTACATCACTGTAATGTAAGCTGATGTAGTCACCGTGTCCCAGTGTAACTTGTGTCTGCGCAGGTCTGTCCGTCCTCAGCTCTATTGGCAGTATAGATGGCCCTATTTTCTGCTCAGCATACTCCTCTGGAGATGTGAATGACTCTTTCTCTGGATTTTTATTACCAGGTCCTACTGTATGACCTGAAAGGGAAGTATGACTCCGAAGAAGGGATTCATACGGAGATGCAAGTAAAAGCTTCTCATTCTTATCTTCAGCCGAACTATCATCTTCAGGTAAAGTGCTTTCTTCATGGTATTGTGTAAAAGATTTCGGGCTTCTACGAAACAACTCCGTTTGTCTAATGGGTCCCAGGATGGCATCTGTCGCTGGAATCTTCATCTCTTCATGGCTAGCACTGGATAAGACATCTGCTGTTACTTTAGGTTCCTGTATTAGAGGGGATGATGCCAGGTGTGTGGAAGAGATAATGCACATCTTGTCATCGTGGTGGCTTGCTGGATGTTCATTGGTGTCTCGTAATCGTTGCTCTGTTCTATCACAGAGTCTTTCCTGTGGTGAGGAGGTGCTCCTTAATGGGGAAGACCAAGTGGAGAGACATGCCCCAACCAACAAGAGAACTTGGAGTAGTACACGGGGAGGCATCCTTAACTGACTGTTGAGTTTGAAATAATAGAGACTAAGGGAATTTCTAAGGCTCGTAGGAATGAATACCTGGACAAATCCATAAATCACCTTGGGAAAAAAAATAATGAAAGATGTTTAGGTTTCATAGCAAGATGACACTAAATTCAAATTTTAAAAAAATTGTAAAGATGTAAAGTAGAACTAAAAGAAGAGGTTCTTCATGGGAAAAAAATTAAGTGCACCATATTATTTTTCACAACATTCCAACAGAAAGGTTAAAAAAAAAAATCTTCTATCTGCAAAAGACATACACCTCCAATGCAGAATCTGACACAGCACCACTGCTGCACTCCTTCACTCACAAACCCCTAAAAATAGCACTGTTCATTCTCCATGACAAAGCTCCCTGGTACATGCTGCACAAATCAATGTGCAGTCAATTAATACTGATAAATTGTCATTAACAAAAAAACCTAGTGTCAACCTAAAAGCTGGTGAAGCTTGATTTAAGGATCTTCAGAACGTGCATGGAAATTACAGTTTTTAATGTTAAATGCTCATCGTCTTTGGATTTTTGTTTTGATTATTATTATTCCTATTAATAATAATAATAATAATAATAATTGTAATAATAGTGTGCATGTTTACGTCCTTATGCCACGATTATCAGTGTGGACCTATAGATCAATTGATCTTTTTTTGATCATCCTAGTATAGGCAAACTCTCGATCAGTTTAAGAGACAGAACACTCACAAACTGGTTGACATATTTATAAACATAGACAGAAAATAAAGCTATGCAATGGAGAAGCATGAGTATATGATTATTATAAAGCAGAGCTTCTTAAAAGATTAAATACCAAGATGCAGCTTGTTATACAAATCTTACCCGGTGTGTTTATACCAGCCTGTCGACCTCATTCTGTAGAAGTATCCAGCAGACAGTCCTATATCACATCCCTTTGGCTTTAAACAGGACTGGCAATGTTGTTGTACTTGATGAGCTCCGGATGCTGCGCCATGCCGGAAAAAAAAACAGCCCCAAAGCGGATCTGAATCCTGTATTAAAATTGTGCCCCCCAAAAGTGTACAATATGAAGCTTTTATTGAGACAACACCCAGTTGGATGCATCCATTATAATCTGCTGCATTCCTTTCTAATCAATGTATTCCTATTATTATAATATTTTATTATTATTATTATTAGGATGCGTTTTAGTAATTCAAGCAATAAACATCATGTGCAATCTATTATTTTTTATTTTTCATGCGGATTTCATCCTGAATCATCCTCTGGTCTTCACTGAACCTGTTAAATAGACAGAAACAGAAATCGCTGGTCAACATCATCAGCACCAAGCATCCAGGACTATTCATTATATCTGATCTAGGATCGGCTTTTCCACCCTTCCCACCCTAAACGATAAAATGATATCCGTCGTTAAGCTGATCTAGGATCAGCAGAATCAGCGCTGGCCGTGTGTGTATGTGTTGCTGTGTTACTGCTGACTTCCGTATTGCCTTTCTCCGCGCTCGCTTCTCTAAATATCAACAAGATGGCTGAGAATAAAAATATTACAATTATAATACAGCTTGAGCCATTTCTCAATTTTTTTTATACTTTTAATAAAATGTGTATAATTTATTTATTTTAATCAGGCAACTCGGCAGGTCTGCTAAGCCGAGGACCCCTTCCCCCGCCCTAGCTCTAGCTCCGTTACCGTGAATATTTTCCTCTGTGTTGTTTTGATCGTGAAACCGCTGTCTTATAGACCGACTCGGTGGATAAAAATGCCCCTGTTTGAGGTTTTGGGGAGCGGCGGAGAGAAAACCGCGGTTGTCATTGATTTAGGAGCTGCATACACAAAGTGAGTGATGAAGTGCTGAAGCAGCGTTAGCGCCGTACTCCGTGAGCTAGCTTAGCTAACAGCAAGTCACTTACAGCGAAGTTTCTCAATAATGTCCTTATATAGAGGGAGTGGAGATGAGCGAGTTGGGATTTAGATGCGTTTTAAGCTCACGGTTGATTTATTGTTGTTGTTATTATTGTTATTGTGGGTAGTTTTCGTTGTTGTTTTGTTCAGGAGATGACTGAACGTAGATGCTAGGGTTGCCAGCTCACTGAACTAGAAATGGATTTTCAATGAATGTATTTATTTATTTATTTACTTCCTTTTTTTTTTTAGCGTTTTCTTATTGGCTTGAACGCCGCTTGTCGATTATTTTCTCATTCTATAGCATACACTGATCAGCCAAAACACTATGACCTAGGGCACAAGGTGGGGTACACCCTGCCACCTCATGTATTTTGACCGCCTGTCTAATACTGAGTAGGTCCCTTTTTTGCCACTATAACAGAAAGGTGTCAGAACACACAAATCATTACTATCACAGCCAGCATTAATCTTTTCCTTGGTTTGATCTACACTAGCGCTTCTATTGGATCGGACTACACGGGCCAGCCTTCGCTTCCCAAGTGCATCAGTGAGTCTTGGCCATCAATTTCCCTGCTGCAAGTTCACAGGTTTTCCGTTCTTACATCACTTTAGGTCCTGACCACTGCAACCTGGAAAGATCCCCCAAGAGCTGCAGTTTTGGAGTTGCTCTGACTAGGTCATTTAGCCGCCACAATTGGGCCCTTGTTACAGTAGCTCTATTTTCAATAACTCATTACAATGGCGGCTGAAAGTGGGTGGGATATATTAGAGAACGAGTGAACCTTTTTTTTCCTGAATTTGATGTGTTGGAAGCAAAGAAAATAGGCAAGGTTTTGAATGACTTTCATAAGGGCCAAATTGTGACGGCTTAAGGACTGGGTTAGAGCAACTTCAGAACTGCAGCTCTTGCGGGTTATTCCCAGGCCGCAGTGGTCAGGACCTAACAAAAGTGATCCAAGGGAGAAAACTGGCAAACCGGCGACAGGGTCATGGGTGGCCAAGGCTTACTGATTCACATGGGGAGTGAAGGCTGGTCCATGTAGTCCGATCTAATAGAAGCGGTAGTGTAGATCAAATTGATGAATTTGATGAAAAATCTTAATGCTGAAAGTGGCAGATTGGCTTCCGGTTCAGGGTGTACCCCACTTTGTGCCCCAAGTCACCTGGGATAGGCTCCAGGGCATAGAAGATAAATGAATGAATATTTAATATCAATTGCTACTTACTTGGTTTGCTTTGTAGTAAAAAATAATCAAAGTGTATACAGTATAAGTTACTGCAGTCTGGTTAACTTTGCCTGGTTGCACAGCTTGTGTTTTGACTTTTGCTGTTATCGATATCAGTGAATTATTATGACTGGTTCCTCTTCAGGATGGAATAAAACAAACATTTGCTGAACAGGAGTTTCCACTGATCCACGAGGCTGCTATTGTTCTATCATGTGCTATAGCAGTGGCCCTAGTGTTTATATCTTTTTGCCTAAACTTTTGCTTATATTATGACATAACACACGATATGAAACTATATTCAACATTCTGTATGTTAGCAAGGCAGGATAACAAACAGGGTTGTATTTACCACATATAAAATATTGTACTTTCATAAAGGGATAGCAGGTGCATACTTTTATCTTTTCTCCCTTTCTTTTATTTTTCTAAACTGGGCCCCAAATGGATTTAACCTTTTATTAATTATATGTCTGTCTATTCCATAAGAATAAGGACATTATACACTCCATGCTACAACTCCCAGCGACTTCATGTTTAGTATTGAGATGTTGTTGTTTTTTTTTCCCCGATTTTCTCCCTAATTTAGTCATGTCCAGTTCCCTTCCGTCACTAGGGGCACTCCCACATTGAGTCTGCTACCACCACTCAGTTAGGGGGCCGAAGACTATCACACCAGCTGACCCCATCTTTTTGAACTGCTTGCTCACGCACTGTTGGGGGCGGCGTAACGCACTCGAAAGGACAGCCCTATCGGCTCCTTCGGCTTGCGTGAACTAACAGACGCCCCTGATTGGCTGTAGAGCTGTGATTGATGTGGGAGCACTAAGTACTTCTCATCCCTTTTCTCTGAGAGAGCTTGGCCAACCAGCTCTCTCTAGACCTCCGGCTGCCAGAGCATCACCCAGAAATCGAACTCGCGATCTCTGGATGATGGGGCGAGAACTTTACCACTGCGCTGATTAAGACAATGCCAAAGAGTGCAAAGCTGGCATCAAAGCAAAAGATGCAAAACATGTTGCTTTCTTAACATGTATTTCATTACTACCTAATTTCGTCTGTTATTTCATAGTATTGAATGCTTAATTTTTTTTTCTAGAAATTAGTACAAATAAAGTAAAACCCATTGAATAAGTGTCCAATTTTTTTTTTTTTGCCTGCTTTATAATTAATCTGCAAAATAATTGCAAAAAAAAATTAGGATGTAAGGAAACTTGATTTTTTTTTCTTTTGCCCTTGACAGTCAGTCTTCAGATGGGACTTGAAGAGTGGATTGTAGTACAGTGGATGGCAATAAACAGATTTAAAAGCTTAATATCATGTTGGTATAATTAAATAAAACAACAACTTGTATTCTTTAGTTTGACCTGGGGAATTATTTCTGAAGTCCCAGGCTTTAGATGCAGCGTGCACCTCCACACCGGGTATAAAACCCCACACTTCAGTGTAATATGATGAGATAAGATATGATTTAGTATTTGATGATACCACTGAGTCGGCTACAATACTGATTGATTAAGTAGCCTTTGACTGTTCAATCAAAAAAATTAATTTAAAGTGTCAGCATTACAGGAAAACCTTACCTAGTTTCTTATATCATTTACACATTAATTTGAAAATGTAAGTTATTAAATTTTTTTTTAGAATGTTTATTATTCTATTTGTTTGAATATCATATTTTTGTAATATTTATTACACTGTGTTAGATGCATTTTAGTTGTACTATTTAGTATGGACTGTTTAAACAGCACTTTTTTTATATAAATAAATGTGCCGGTAATCCGCAGATGTGGCTTTGCTGGCGAGACCGGGCCTAGGTTTATCGTTCCGAGTGAGATCCAGCGTCCTGGACTCCAGCAGGTGAGCTAAAATTTGTCATTAAATGCACCATGAGGATATTGATCAGGTATTATCCAAAGAAAAGGTGTCTGAGATGGGGGAAGACACACAGAGTCAGCGGTCAAAACATCTGGCATATATTCTAATGATATTCTCACTTACTCACTTATCGTCTATACCGCTTTATTCTGTATTCAGGGTTGCAGGGGGCCTGGAGCCTATCCCAGGAGGCTTGGGGCACAAAGCAGGGTACATCCTGCACACATACACTGACTCATTCACACACTATGGGCAATTTGGGAACGGCAAATAGCCTAATCTGCTTGGCTTTAGACTGTGGGAGGAAACTCACCAAGCACGGGGAGGACATGCAAACTCCATACACACAGAGACGAGAATCAAGCCTGCCCGGGAATCGAACCCGGACCCTGGAGGTGCTTACCACTACACCACCAGTTTCCTCTTGTCTCAGATCTCTTGTTTCTTTTGAGCCAGAAATATCCAGGGAGAGATGATTTGTTTTTAGATCTAAGAACTTGCTATCAGACTAACTACGGGATAATGTATTGGTTGTGGTGTATATATTTTTTTCATCCTTTTGCTTTTTCGTGTTGACGTTGATTGGTGTTTTTTTTTTTTTTTTTTTTTTTACGCAGCCCATTAAGGTGGTGCAGTACAACATAAACACAGAGGAGCTTTACACCAACCTGAAGGAGTTTATTCATACATTGTACTTTAGGTAGGGTATAAAGGGCACATTTATGTCATGCTTTCGGATATCCAAATTTATCTCCCTTGGTTAGTTCAACATTATGTGATCATACTATATGTGAATGTGTTTAGGCATTTGCTTGTGAATCCACGTGACAGAAGAGTGGTTATTATTGAGTCCATCCTCAGCCCTTCGCACTTCAGAGAAACGCTGTCCCGGGTCTTCTTTAAACACTTTGAGGTAAGAGACGTTTTTGTCGTCAAATGAGGGAGCACAGTTTGTTTTATTCAGTTGCATTCACGTAAATTGTTTATTGTCCACTCATCAGAGACGAGAGACAAACTATAGGTCTAGAGACATTAGATGATCAAGGATAGTGTTTTCACAGATGTTTTATTTACTCTGTCTGGTTTGATTAGTAAATAGACTTGTTTAAAGATGAATAGACACACCCTGTGTCATAATTCATTTGCTCAGAGACACTGGAGACTGTCAGAAGTGATGATGTGATGTAAAACATAATGCTTCCTACAAGACCCAATATCAAAACATAATGCTTCCTATTGTCTTGTTCTTGGCTGTAACATTATCATCAGTGTGAATTAAACAGTAATTATTGCCATCATTCTGATGTTTATCCAGATCTTCCTAAACATACTATTTCCATTTACATACTAAATTTTTTTACCATGTACCCACCTAGGTCCCATCGGTGCTTTTTGCCCCCAGCCATCTGATGTCCATCATGACTTTAGGCCTCAACTCAGCTCTAGTGATGGACTGTGGATATACAGAAACCTTGGTGTTGCCTGTATCCTTTTTTGCATGTGCTATAGACACAACAAGCTTTGGAGAGCCGTGTATGAAACCTTCAAATGGATCAGCCCTGGAATTTAAGGGCTGTAATGTCAAGTCTACTCGACAGTTCATTTATCACACAGCAAGCATGTCAAAATGTTCAGGGTCAGACACACTTGAGTCCTCAGTGCCAAAGCAATGCTGTTTGAAACAGAATAACTTTACGACAACAAAAAAAAAAGAGTCTCAAAGGCCTGTAAAGGAGGTTATCAAGTAACAACTGATAATGTTTTCCACACACTTCATTAGATGGGGTCTAAGGCGAGCTGTTGCAATGTTTTTCATTGATTAGCCTTTTTATTTATAAAGGAATACATATAGAAGTTTTTATTAATTTTTCCTTAACATGTACTAGGTTTATGAAGGAATTCCAATTCTGTCTGCGTGGGAGGCCTTGCCTATGGGAGGGAAAGCCATTCACAAGTAAGTCAGGTGATAACACTGGTGAAAAGATCTTCTTTGTTATGTGTATAAGCTTTCAGACCATAAATTCGATAAAACGTGTACAATTTGAAACGTACCGTCTAACAGCCCTAATTCAGATTTTCAACCACCTCCCAGACTTGGTGCAGTAAGAGGATTACGTCTATGAATTTTTTCAGAATTGTCTGAGAAAATGTGATTATTTGGTAATTTTTCATGTAATATTAATAAATACGTGCTGTGAACTAAAGTATATACGAACGTGAACATGTGGTATATATCTATGTGTCTGGACCTTAACGTGGTTTTTATTGCATTCCTCACCTCTTTATAGGGAGTTGGACAGTCTGCTGACAGAGCAGTGCACAGTGGCTACAGACTCGGGCACCGGCCAGAGTTTACCAACTGTTATGGGTGAAGTTCTGCTACTATATATACTGCTGCATATGTTAACTCAGCTTTACATTGTCTAATTGCTGCAATGTTGAGGTTGCACTTTGGTTAGACGACTAAAGTAACAGTGGAATCTTTACTAATTTTTCCTCTTTAAACAGACAACATTCAGGCATTTACAAGTCCCATCTGGTCTGTCAGAATTATAGTAGATTAGCCTCTTTATTTGACATCTGTTTTGTCTTTACTTTAGGCACCATTCCCGAAGAAGTTATAGAGGATGTTAAAGGTAATCTCCTTTAAAACTGAGATTATGGCACTTAAAATTCTGTTCACTAATTTACATACTTGTTGTTTGTTTCTCCTGTTTTATTCTATAATTAGTAAGGACATGCTTTGTCAGTGACTTGCAGAGAGGCCTGAAAATCCAGCAGGCCAAGTTCAACATGGATGGAACTGCAGAGGTATGACTTTTATTTGAACACTGTTTTAGTACATCATTTCTACTGAAGCTCTGTGATAAAGCACATGCGCAGTTCATTCGTACCTTTATCTGTACGGCATGCAGCTTAAGGTGACGCAGGATGTGTGTACGGAACAGTCGATTTTCTTCATTAATTTAAAGCTGAACATTTTTTTTTTGTGTTCAGAGACCCACTTCTCCACCAGATGTTGAATATCCTTTAGATGGAATGAAGATCCTTCACATTAAGGGGTCAATCAGGTAAATCATGCAATCATCTTGACAAAAATATGTGAATATGTATGATTTTACATTTATTCTTCTGAGCAGATTAAAATCAATTTAAATGAAAATACAGTACACTGGGAATGGCAAATTAAAGCTACAGCACATAGATTGTTTGTTAAAAGAAATAAAGCATGTTATTGTTGAATCATGAAATGAAATTGAGATTGAGATTTGATGGTGGCTCAGTTTTCTAGTAGTTATTCAGTTAGCGATCTGTCTATGGTGTCAGGTCAGAATTGGCTCATACATTATACACCAGCTGAACATCAAAGGTCCTGGCTCAACTCTTAGGGATGAAGGACAAAAGATTACACAACGATTGCCAGGAGTCATAGCCAATTATGAAGGAGAGAGTGACAGACGAGTAAACAACCTAAATACAAGTGAGAGGCTGAATTTTCATAATACTGCTTTAGAGGAGGACAAAAGAAAAAGGCATGCATGGTGGCAGCTTTTTTGTTTCAGAACAGTTCAGACAAATGTTTGTTACCCATGGATTAATGTCAAGCAGTTTCATTAAGGAGTTTGTGTGATCACTCACATAAGAAGTTGTTGAGATGTCTAGCATTATCTGGGAATGAAGAGAAGTTTTTATATGTTCTTTTTTTATCTCAATTAAAATGAAATTGAGTGATTTAAGCTCTTCTGCTCATCCTGTGTTTGTATAATCAGACAAGGCCTTGAACTCACTTTTGCAGCCTGGAGATTACAAAGAACAAGACATTGCACATGTTATAAAATGTTCTTCCACAAGTAGCTTAAAATAGATTTTGCAGTAACAGCCTGTAACTGTAGGGTTTTATATAGGATAAAGTTACAATTGGGTTAGGATAAAATGAACAATAAATACACACACATATATATATATATATATAATATATTTTATTCCCCAGAGACTCCGTTGCTGAAATGTTGTTTGAACAGGACAACGAAGAAAAATCTATTGCTTCGCTAGTGCTTGACACTCTTGTTAAGGTAAAGAAAAAAGCTTTAAAACACATTCTTATGATTTATCTCTGTTGAAATATCAGCATTTAAATTCTCATTTATAGTCTTAATTACAGGTGCATTATTTTTCGAATATTTTTCTACATGTTTTACTAGTAATAACCAAACCGTTGTTGTGTCTGTGTGTTTATTCCTCATCAGTGCCCCATCGACACACGTAAGGTTCTGTCTGAGAACTTGATGATAATTGGTGGAACCGCCATGCTGCCTGGCTTCCTTCACCGCCTTTTGGCTGAAATCCGCTTACTGGCAGAAAAACCCAAATATCGTGAAGCACTCGCCACCAAGAGTTTTCGCATCCACAGTCCACCGGCCAAGCCCAACTGCACTGCCTGGCTAGGAGGTAAGAACGGAGATTCTTTTAGACTTGTGCACCTCTAAACTTTGCAATAGAATTAGTAATAATTATTTATGATTTTTTTCTTTTTTCTCCTTGTACCTGTGCAGGGGCTATATTTGGAGCGTTGCAGGACATCCTGGGAAGTCGGTCTGTATCCAGAGACTACTACAATCAGACAGGCCGCATTCCTGACTGGTGTAATCTCAGTAGTCCTCCCTTGGAATCACTGTATGATATTGGAAAGACAGGCCCTCCACTCATGAAGAGGGCTTTCTCCACTGAGAAATAATTCTCTCTATAAAATCTAAAGACTTGCAACATCAAAGGCTCTTACCTAGACTCTAGCTTTATCAAAAGCAGTTTTGTGTCCTGTTCGTCTGCGATTTGGTCTGTAGCGGTTCACAAAAAAGATGAACAGTGGAAGAACCACTAGGTGGCAGTCCGTATCACAAAAAAATAAAAATAAAACCCGAGCAGAACAGTCATGTCTCCAAAAGTTTCAGCAAGTTTATTAGAGAAATTCCTGAACATAACTAAACACTCTTTAAGCTTTTTTTTTTTTAGCTTTATACTGTACCACTGCTGTGGCAGAAATCCATCTGATGTCAAGTGAGGGAAAATAGCGATGTTATTAAGAATATTTGGGCCACTTTCTTTTTTTTTTCTCTTTCATTCCATGCATTCATATTTGTGTTGGTGCTTTTTAAAATCTTGCACTTCAATAACTTCAAAGAATCCTAAATGTATTTAATTTATTTACACATTAGATCCTGAAAATCCTGTAAAAAGTAAATGGTGTCTTATGTATACTAAATAAATGTCCCACAATAAATATTTTATGATTTTGTTTTCTTTTTAAAAGAAATATTCCAATATTATATGACATTCAGATATTTAAAGTTTTGTAATATGTTTGAAGTAATTAGTGTGTGTTTTGAGAAAAACTTTTTTTTTAATGCAATTTTTGGGTAGTACTGAGGTAGTCAGTCCTCCTTTTTTGTTAGTTGTTATTTCTTTTATTCCATTATTGCTGCTGGTGGAAACAGATGTCTGTGTAAGGAAATCATTTTTGGATATTTGTTTAAGCCAGTGAATTGTGTGTAATAATCGTAAATATGTATACCAACTAAAAGATATCAGGTATGACAAATGTCCCCTAGACATAGCCAGGACAAAATTTCCAGATCATCTATGCCTCAGAAACTGCATTTACCAATATAAATGGAAAATCGTGTCTAATTTTATGTGGGTGAGTAGAAAAAGAATGAAACATTCTTTTTCCTTCCTTCAGCTTTATATACTTGGGAGAAAATGACTTAACAAATATGTTCAGTCTGTGACTCACTGCAGGTTAAAATGCTCTTCTGAACATGGTGACATAACTACCCTGCTACACACAATGCATTCTGTCCTGAATCACTCTGAGTAGTTTCTGTTACGACACAAATGGTTCTGTACATTTCAGATCCTAATTGTCCACTTACACTTGCCAGAGGCAGATTAGTGTTGATTTGTATAAAGTAAAAACAGCAGTTGCTGTTAAACATGCTGTTGCTGTTGGTGCTAAATTAGATTTAATTGTTTCTTCAGTTTGTTAAGATACCATTTCTTAACTATGAGTCTGGAGACGGAGCACACCAAATGCTCTTTTTTTTATTTTTGGTCAAAAGAAATCTAAATAAAAAAACATTTTTTTTGGGGGGGGGGTCACCAAAATGTCTACAAAACTTAGACATTTGGTGTGTGACAATGTTTGCCACGGTCAGACATTTTCATACAGTTGCAGAAAATGTTGTCCTGTGCATTTCTCTCTGAAAATCAGAGTAAAACGGGCAGACATTGTTTAGAACAACAGCATACTTTGTTTCAAAATTTGATTAAAGATGGAAAAAACATACAAAGAAATGCAGAAAATGATAGGCTGCTGTGCTAAAATGATATCAAATGCTTTAAAATGGAGATCAAAACCAGAAAGACGTGGAAGAAAACAGAAAACTACTATTCGAATGGATCGAAGAATAACAAAATTGACAAAGACTCAGCCAATGATCAGTTCTAGGATGGTCAAAAAACACCTCAAGTTACCTGTGAGTACTGTTACTATTAGACGATGGCTATGTGAAGCCAAGCTACCAGCAAGGAGTCCCATTGTTAAAAAAAGACATGTGCTGAAGAGGTTCCAGTTTGCCAAAGAACACATTGACTGGCCTAAAGAGAAATGGTGCGATATTTAGTGGACTGATGAAAGCAAGATTGTCCTTTTTGGGTCTAGAGGCCGCAGACAGTTTGTCAGGCGACCCCCAAACACTGAATTCAAGCCACAGTACACTGTGAAGACAGTGAAGCATGGAGGCACAAGCATCATGATATGGGGATGCTTCTCGAACTATGGTGTTGAGCCTATTTATTACATTTCAGGGATCATGGATCAATTTAAGTACATCAGAATACTTAGAGGTCACGTTGCCTTATGCCGAAGAGGAAATGCCCTTTAAATGGGTGTTTCAACAAGACAACGACCCCAGACACACCAGTAAGCAAGCAGCATCTTAGTTCCAGACCAACAAGATTGACGTTATGGAGTGGCCAGCCCAATCCCCAGACCCTAATCCAATAGAAAACTCGTGGCCTGACAATAAAAATGCAAAACCAAGGAATGCAGAGGAGTTGTGGCGTGTGGTACAACTGTCACAGATGTGAAGCAGTTCTCAGAAAGCATGGTTATACAACTAAATATTAGTTCAGAGATGCACAAGAAAGCACTTCAAGCATTTTTGTTTGCAACGGTAAATTCATCACTTTGTAAAGATGACTGATGACACTGCTATTTTTTTTTAACAGACTAATATTTGTTTTTCTTCAATTTCTGTAAACTAATAATCCATTGAGCACATTTTTCTTCATTTTGTGATTCAGAATAGAACGTGCAGGGTGTCCAATGCATTTGTGAGATCAAGTTATTATATGGATAAGGAGCTTTATTATTTTTTTCAACACAATGCTATTATTTTGAACACAACTGTACACTTCATCCAAAATGTTACTATAGTATACTGTTTATGGCAGTATTGGACTTGAATCAGCTTTTTGAGACAGAACGAATCTAAAAATATTTTTTAAAAAATCTTTAACATACAGTATAAAAGAATTTGGAGTTTTTATTTAATTTTGGGTTGAAAACTACTGGGTTAAATGTAGCTTTTGATGGCCATCACCATGTTTCTGGTAGAATTCTGGTTAGATATTTCCTTTGTCCATTTGGTCAGCTGCAAACTTTAGTCAAGCTTGAAGATGTCGATGTTGGAGCAGATTTTTCTGTCCTACATGGCAGCTTTTCAGTCCATGGTGGAATGAAACTCTGTTCACTGACACTGGTGTTCCAGCAGCAGGGGTTTGCAAATCCTCTAGTGACCTAATGTTAATTCACCCAGTTTCCAAGTTGTTTTGTTCAGTCTTGTATAGGCAATCATACTTACAAAGTATGTAAGTATGATGTCGATGAGACATTGAAAGTACTGTACTTGTAGCAAGCTGCCATCTTGAAGATATTTACATTTATCCATTTGGCAGACTTATATTTTATCTCATTATACATCTGAGCAGTTGAGGGTTAAGGGCCTTGCTCAAGGCCCCAACAGTGGCAACTTGGTGGTTGTGGGGTTTGAACCTGGGATCTTCCGAACCATAGTCCAATGCCTTAACCACTGAGCTACCCCTGGCCCATTGTTTACATTCCTGAGTATTCTGTGTGTGATCCCTGACAAACAGATCCTCCTTATCAGTTTACAGCATCTCTATAACACTGAGCACCATGTCAGTGAGTCCTCCGTCTTTCCACTGTTCCCTAAAGAAAAGAAATCTCTTCGCAGGAATAGAGAAATGGTGTCTGTAAATAGTATGTAGCAATTTCCTTCAACAAACAAAAGGAAGAAGAGCGCATGCATCATCGTCACTACTTTTCTGTACAAGATTGGATACACTATTATAATTATTATAATGACAATATTGTAAAAATAAATAAATAACTTTAAAAAACATGTATGTACATATATTCTTTACCCCTCCAAGTTAAACTATATGACAATGAGAATTTGCTTTTACACTCATGAAATTTTGATCACTTTTTAGTTTAATATAGTTATATAAACTATAATTGTGTATATTTGGGCTTGGGTGTAATCGGTATATTTGGGTTTTTTTAATACTAAAATTGTGAAAATCTTGTATTCTTTAAATGCTCCCTAACTGTTAACCATAATATCAGTGTTTATTTGTCATTACAATAATGCGAAAGCTGTAAAACACCACTGTTTCCTTATTCCCCCTGGTCAAGTCATACAAGGCACTCTAAATTTACTGGACCTTTTTGTTCTCCATGCTTTCTAAAGTACACTAAATGCTGCATATGGACAACAGATAAGACTTTGGAATGCAATAGAACTTTCTTTTGACAAACCAAAAAATAAATAAATAAATAAATAAACTAAAGCGTTTAGTTAATTTATTCCCAGGTTGTGTCAGGATGACCTGTTGCTACAGCTTTTTTTTCTTTTACTTGTAGACCTGCTGTTGATTTACTATGTGTTTTGATAGACCTGTCTCTGGTTGGTCCTTGGTGGCCTTTTGTGTTTAATCATAGGTATCTGTAACTTTCCCAAAAGGTTCAGGAAACCCACAGTGACCTACAGCGGGGCTAAGGCAACAGCTATGGCATGCTACAAATCGCTACAGCAGTTGTAGTGGCGCAATGTCATGTTTTAAGTTCCAGGATGGTATCACTGGTAAATAAACTTTAATATTTTTCTGAAATTTTATGGTGGTAAGTGTGGTATGTTGTGCATGTTAAAACAAGGACAAGTGGTATCCCTAATTTAAATGGACAGTAAGATTAATGTTTTTATGTCAGAGCATTTAACAGCCTTTTTTATATTCATGCTACACCTGCGGCACTTCATTGGTTACGTTGTGTATCTCTGTAGGTATGTAATAACATGTAATAACTGTCATTATCTGTATCCTTAGCATAACTACTGATAAGCGGGCGGTGGGCTTATTTTAACCATCATTGATAGACTGCATGAGTCTACACTTTGGGCTAAGAAGAAATCAGCTGGATTCTTTTCATTATGACTGTAGGTGGAGTCGTTGCATTCAGTTTTACTGTGGAAACAGCATATAATCTGATATGGATGCCCATTATTATATCTGCCCATAATTAAATCTGTTGTTGCTGTCTTTTATCTTTGAATAGTATTTATAGTTTCTATTTAAGTTCTTTTCTACCCATTCATTCATAATTTTTTTAAATCATTTATTTTAGTAGATCCTGTCCACATGGATGATTTACATTGCACTCAGCTTTTAAAACTAATGAAATGTGTTTATATTGGTGTATAGACCTTTGAAGGTGGTGTACTAGTCAGTGTGCGTGTAATAGTATTTAACAGTGGCATGCAGTCTGGGATAATGACGTCCACTCCTCGTGGTGTGTGTGGTGATGCGTGTTCTTCCGCCTCTTCTCTGTAGAGCTCTTTGGGGAGCTCTTTTGGAGGTTTGATTCAACATGAGCAGTTTGGTCAGTATAGCACAGATCCTAGCCACACTTCTCGTCCACATTCCACTGACAGAGGTATGAAAGTACTTTGTATGATTTGTTGTAGGCTAAAATAAATACTTTGCATTTATTCTTACATACTTAAATAAAAACTTTTATTTACTTTCTGGTTATCATTTTTTTTTTTTAATCCAAATGATATCATTAAACTGTGCAATAAGCAAGTGATTTAATTTGCATGTGTTTAGTCTGTTACCTGTTGCTTTTGAGTCAATACTTTCTCAATACAATTATTGTTTCAAATAAATTTAATATTAACTTGTATAAAAATAGATGATGAATATATGATAAGTGCATTTTGAATGTATATGCTAGAGCAGCACCATAGCTCTGATGTTCTGTGGTATTTCTTGAAGGTTAAATAGTGTACATTTTGCTCAACTTCATCTCTCTCGTGGAACAGTACATGGAAGTCTAGCCACAATTCCATAGTGTAGTTGGGAATTTGCACGTCCTCTGGCTAATCTTCTTTCCTACCCCATAATGTCCCTCTCTTGCTCTAATTACTTTAGACTTTCTACGTGTTTGTTCACAAATCATCTTGTCTGTGAATTTGAGCCAAGTATCCAATGGCCAGCACTGCGATCGCTTGATTTAAACTTGGTTTGTTGCACAAAGACAATTAGTAGTTTGACATTGTTAAAACTTCTTTCAGAAGAATCCTCCCACTCACTGGATGTCAGGGCCAGTGTGGGCTTACATGCCATGAGTAAAAGTGTGAAATGAGTTGGAAATAATCAGAATGAATTTTTTCTATGGTAAATGTTTTTGTTTTAGGTCTCAGACCCTCTAAGCATGGCCCACTCCAAAGGTACAATTATTATTATTATTATTATTATTATTATTATTATTATTATGTAAAGAATTTGTAAATCTTCTGCAACTAATCTCATAGTAGAGACATTTAAAGGTTTGTAATTGATCATTTAGTGATATTATTTCATGATGTATGGCATCGGAGTGTTTGTCGTCCAATGGAAAGGCTGGTGGAGGTGGAGAAGGAATATCCAGGGGTTGTGGAGCACATCTTCACACCTCGCTGTGTACCTCTTCATCGCTGTGCGGGCTGTTGTAATGATGAAATTTTAGAATGTTCCCCTACCCTCACTCACAATGTCACAATACAGGTACACTTTTCCTTTTGTTACATTATTCACATAAGTAGTGTGATTCTCCATTTGATTCACATATATATTGTGACAAAACATGACATTGCTTAATTTCATCATTTTATCGTTTCTAAGTATCTGTGCAAAAATGTATATAATGTGTATAAGATAGGTCTGTGTATAACTAAAAGCATAGTTGCTTTGATTACAGTGGTTTCCTCGATTTTTGAATATACTGTTTGGATGGAGACGTGGGACATAAAAATGATCAAACATTAATATAAATGCAGTTACATTTTGAGCTGATGCTAGACATAATTTATAGTGATTGATATAATTCTTCATTAAGATATAGGAGATTTAAATTCCAGCATGCTGCTTCATGCAATTAATAACTGCATTCAAAATCTCATCCTCCTTTCTTTCCAGCTGTTAAGAATAAGCCCAGTAAAGAGGACGCAGCAGTATGTAGAACTTTCATTTTTAGAGCATCACTCATGTGAGTGCAGGTACGGAAATCGAACACCACATAAAGGTGCACAGCAGCTGTTATTGAAAGTTATAAATTTCCTCATCTTTACATTAACATTCTCTTTATTAACATCTTAAAACTGAAATATTTATAACCTAGACCTAACCGGAATCACATGAAATATGAGAGGTGAGTCTGTTCTGCCAGAAACTAACCTTTTTATGAGATCAAATGCCAATATGACCGTGGGATAAAGATGATTCTCCTCTGTTATTACAGACAGAGGCTAAGCAGGCCATACAGCGGAAGAAAAGGGAAAAAAAGGAAGAAAGGAAACAGAAAACAATAGCAGGTATGCCCTGCCCTCTGCTGGTTATGACATGAGTTATTTGAGTAAATTAAATCAATTTATGTATTAATTAATTCTTTAGTAATTGCTTTAAACTAGTCAGAGTTTTGCAGGATCCAGAACTTATGCCAGGAACACTAGAGTGGGAATTTAAATTAAATAGGATGCCACTCAAGTACAGGATATCATGCACACACGTTCCTAAACGAATTCATACCATTTAGCATCTCCAGTCCACCTACTGTACCAATTAGAGTCTTGGATCCCATAAAAGTAAATCTGCTCACATATTACTTGAACATAATTAATAAACAGATAATCAGCACAGAAAACAATGTTATAGAATACTCAATAAATGCTACAATTTATTGATAAATAAATAAATATTGGCTATATATTGTGTGTGTGTGTGTGTATATATATATATATATATATATATATATATATATATATATATATATATATATACAGTGAGGTCAATAAGAATTTGATCACCCTGTGATTTAGCAAGTTCTCTTACTTAGAAATCATGGAGGGGTCTACAATTTTTAGCATAGGTGCATTCCCACTGTAAGAGACAGAATCTAAAAAGAAAAATCTGGAAATCACATTGTATGATTTTTCAATAATTTATTTGTGAATTACTGTGTATTTGATATATATATATATATATATATATATATATATATATATATATATATATATATATATATATATATATATATATATATATGTCTATGTATATATTGGCTATATATTGTATATTGTATGACCACAGGCTGAAGCTTTTCATCGCAATGTTTTCAACACAAGAATGTTTGTGTGGTCTTCGTTTCATAATCATTTTAGCTTAGAAAAACATCTTAATTTTCTTTTTTTTCCCTTCATACCCACAAAGATATGAATCTTTTATGCATCTGGAATGAAAGCCATGATGAGCTCTTCTCTCAGGGGAAGATCTTGCAGTCCACAGACAATAACATATCCTCCGGGAAGCATAGAATAACAGAGTTGAGTCTCCCCTCTGTTGTATTCTGTGCTTAATCTCTCTGCTGTGGTGAGTGTGGTCATGGACGTGACAAGAAGGACAGCCACAAACGTGACTTAATACTATTATGATAACCAATTTCTGATTTGCCTGGCTTATCTCCACAACCATGTGAAGTTTATCAGTGTTTACCTGTATATCCTCTACATAGAGCAAACTTTACTGAATTACTTTACAACTATATTAAATTTATGTAACAAATATTCAATAAATCTAATTTGTACATGATTCTATTGGCACATGTTTTTGTTAAAGATTATGAAAGAAGTTGTTCAACCTAACCCATGTCCATTCCCTGTCACCAAAGATTAAATTAGGATCATACCTTTTAACCGTTCTGAAATTATCTTTGCTTTTAGACATCTTTCGAACAGTGCCAAGTACCGAGGGTGTATTTTTCTTGTGAATAGTTAGCTAGGCTGGGACAGGTTAAGCATAGATAGAATAAGTAGATGCCTCACTGGACTGAGCTGGAGTTGACAGGAGTAGAGTTGACAACCCATGTCCTAGTCCATGGGGCCCCATGTGTTTTTGAAGTCGGAGTGCTTACGCCGTAATCATCTGATGGTGGTTTTAATGATATCGGGGAGGAAAATGTTATTTATTTATCTATGTATCAACCTATTACTGAATATCAGTGCCTATCAAAATGTATTCCATGCAGTTGGACATAAGCCTACAAGAGTATTAAATTAAATGCAAACTGACATGATCCTACAGATCATGAAGCCATTGAGTGATTTGATTCTGGTGAGCTTAACCGGTACTATTCTTGTATATGTTGTTGTTGTTGTTGTTGTGGTAGTTTTGTTTGTTTATATTTTTGTCTAATTACTACTTTAATAAATGGGGTGTAAGTTTTAAATAAAGGTTTCAGTATGGTGTACATTTGAGTCTATTTTTGCCTTATATTTTACATATTACACCACAATCCTAATTTACAAACGTCCCAGAGCAGCCAAATTGTGTTTCAAGTTGCAATCAGATTATAAAATTATAGTAATTATATATTAATTATTTAAAGGGGCCATATTGCACTATTTTTTTTAACAATTATGCATTCTGGTATGCCTGAAATGCCTTTTGTTTTAGTCCTTTTCCAGATGTGCCATTTCAGTGTCTGTCACTTTAAATGAAAAATTTAAATTTGTTATTCAAGGCAGGAAATGGGATTTCCCAAAAATGAGTGGGAAACAGAATAACAATTTCTTTAGCCCCTATTATCCCCCTACACCCCACCCATTCTACCCCATGCATTTGTGACAAACAAAATAAAGAAACTAAATAAGGGTTGTATGAACCTGTTTATTATGTGTGGATATAGGAGTGCTGTTTCACAATGACATCCTTATTGTTACCCAGTATAGTGATATAAAATTTAAAACTCAACTTTGACCATATCAGCAGCTAAGCGAACTAAGAACTTATCTAGGCTTCTTTAGCTCTTAAAAAGTAGTTTGCTTGAAGATTTTTAATGCAATGTCAGTCACGTTTTAACTTTATAGTGTTCATTTCACTAAACAGTTTCACACCTATGATATTATAACACTCACATCCACACCAAAAATCAGTTGCTACTTCATTTTCTTCCCCACCCATTTTCAAAGTGCTGTATTTACAACTACCCTGATGTAATACTGATTAAATTAGTCTCACAATGTTTCAGACAAATTCTCAGGTTCATTCTGAATATCCCCCAAATATTTAGCCAGACAATTTATCATGATTTGGTGTACAAGACATGTTACCATTAGAAACATAAACCTTAAGTCTGGCTAAATTTAACAAACCACTCTGGTAAACTAATATTAAAGTAACTAAAAATAGCAGCACTCACAGCTTTTTGGATCTGAAGTAAAAGCACAAAAGAATAAATCTCATCATCAATACCGCTTTATCCTGTATTCAGGGTCACAGGTACCTGGAGGTTCAGGGCACAAGGTGGGGTACACCCTGGTTAGGGTGCCAATCCATCGCAGGGCACACACACACTACAGGCAATTTGGAAACACCAATCAGCCTAACCTGCATATCTTTGGACTGTGGGAGGAAACCCATCAAGCACACAGAGCCAGGAATCGAGCCTGGCCAGGAATCGAACCCGGACCCCGGAGGTGCAAGGCGACAGTGCTAACCACTACACCACCGTGCCGCCTTGAACTGTCATTCATTGAGAAAGAAGTCTGATGTAAATTGTTTAGCACACATAAAAATTTGGGATTTTTTTTTTACTGTAAATAAATCTCATCTACTGTTTCTTTTCTGCCTCAGAGAATGAAGTGGAATTTTTTTGGTTATCATATAATTTTTTGGTTATTATATAATTCTATGACAATTAATACACAATAGAATAGAAATAATCATTAAATATAATTCATGTTATTGTAGTTTTTGCTAATGGCCTTGTTTACTAAAGCTGATGTTCATGTCCTTGATTATGTTTTTCGCTTTCTTTTTTTGGCCTTGGGTACATGAACAGACATTTCGAGCATAAGATGGAATAAATACTGGTTATTTTATGACATGTTTAGTGGAAGAAAAGAGTTTGGTGTTTGTGCTCTTGTCAGCCAGAGCATTGTCTGTGCATTGCTTTTAGCCGTGACATCCTGTGGTTCTCCACAATCACACACACACAAAAAAGAAGTGACTCCTGGACTAGGCAGAACTCCAAGGTGGAGGAGGGTCTTTAGCAAATAATTTCTTTTTTTCTTTTTCTTTTTTTTTATATTGACAGGAGCAGCCGAAAGACTAACAAGAACCTCACATCAAAAACAGAAAATCAGAAAAATTATCAATCATGTCACAAATCATGTGACCTTTCTGGAATCTTTGCTGGCAACTGACCATTGAAACTGAGTGGGCAGTTTTGAAGAGGTATGCACCATGTCAACTGCCTGCTTTTTTATTGTGATGCTGCTGCAAGGCTGAATGGTCGAAGACCTGCATCAATCAGAAGTCAAATTAAATGGCCTTAGAGAACATACGTACACAGACCAGAGACAGGAATCAAACCCTTGACCCTGGAGGTGTGACGCCACAGTGCTAACCACTACACCACAATGCTGCCGTGGACAATCATAGGTCATAGGTTCAAAAACTTCACCACCAAATTGCCACCATTGGACCCTTGAGCAAAGCCCTTAACCCTCAGCTATTCAGATGTATAATAGATAAAAATGTAATTTGCTCCGCATAAGGGCGTCTGCCAAATGTAAATGTAGACATTAAACATAATACAGCACACACAGTATCGTCTTAACTAAAGTTGTGGAACAGTACTGATAAGGTAGCATTCCCTAACCACAGATTACACAGAAATTTCTTTCATCTTTCTTACTGTCTTTCGAGTTATTGCTACACCCCCCATACAGTCCTGACTTCGCTTTAAAAAGATTTCCAAATGTTTGAGTTCCTGGAAGGCCAGCATTTCAGACATGAAGCAGGGACAACAGATCATGGCTCCAGTGTACTGAGAAAACTTTCTACCTTGATGGTATTTAGGCAATACTGAAACACTGGGATTAGTAAATTATTGTAGCAGGGGATTATACAGAAATAAAGTTAAAAGGTTGTTACTCTTATAACTGTGCTCTGTCATTCTAGGCAATGCAAAGTCCCGGTTTGACATGAACGCATAGTTCATTCGTACTGTCTGTCGGGTTCTTATTATGCGCATGCGCAGTACCAGGTCTCGCGCAGGTTAGAACGTTGTGAACTTAACTCGTTGAGCTGTCACGTTTTTTAGCGGAATACCAGAGTCACTGACCAATAGGCAAGCAGAACGAGGTTTAAATGGGCGGGGATAGCTAGTGACGTATGTGCATGTAGACGGTTTAACCACACCCGCCTCTCTGTACACAAAAAAAAAAAATCAAAACTAAACAACATTATTATAGTTTACCGCAAATGCAAAAACTTATAAAATAAGAAAATGACTATGGACGTGTTGGATTTCCGACGTTGAAATTTTGTCATGTGCAGGAGCGCGTGTGTATGTGTGTGTACGTGTGTGTGTACATGTACGTAGACAGCTTCTGTCTCGTGTGCAGTATCGTGGATTGTTGCTGAGGTGTGTACAAAAAGACTCACGGAGCAAAGGTAGGATACACACACTGTCTTGTCATTTATTTCAGACATTTCTCATTTACTTTTTAACGCATATATTTCTGCTCTGTTGACAAACATAGAGATCTATCTCTAATCTATAGCACAATTTAGCCAGCTAGCCGACTGTGCTAAATAACGTTGCTAGCTTGCTAACGCTAAGCTAGCCTGGTTAACCAGATAATGTTTTTAGTTGCAAACTAAGTGATAAATAGATTCATATTAATTCCGTTTTTTATTATTATATGATGGTGTAACAAACGTAGCCAGCTAAATATTAAACTAACCAGAGACCTAGCTGCTAACATGAAATGCCTCGTGAATTAAGGGGGGAAACTGGTTAATATTTAGAGAAGACTTCAAGCACAGCACAGTGATAAAATACGTAGTGTTGCAAGTATTTTAACGAGACCCACGTGACTCTGAATATCGAGGTGGCTCAGAGTATACTGCACTCGTCCTTGTGAACATTTATCAAGTGGAACGCATAATCCTTAAAAATCGACAGATAAATTGTGACCAGCTTGTGGAAGAGATCCTTCTATCTTTGGGAACCACACACACAATCATTCACAAACACCACTTGCACATTCCCTGTACAGTCTTGACATCATTAAAAAAAAGACTTCCAAATGTTTGGGCTATTAAAGGAGTTCCTGGGAGGCCAGCGTTTCAGACTTGATCATGGTTCTGGTGTACTGAGAGAACTTGATTGTACTCTACCTTGATTGTATCCAGCACTAGTGAAACACTGTGATAAGTTCATTAGTGTAGCAGGGGATTATATAATGAAATAAATCTAGTTTTACTCTCCTGACTGTCTTCTGTTATTCTGGTTTTCTCCGTATTCTCCAGTTTCCACCCACAGTCCAAAGACATGCAGATTAGGCTAATTGCCGTTCCCAAATTGCTCCTGATTGTGTAAATGTCGCCCTCAGGTCCCATCATGGATCACCATGCATCCCGATGGATGAATGAATTTTATTGAAATTATAAAAGAAAAACTATAAAATTATGTAGTCAACAAAAAAATGTATGTTGTATATAAATGTATAAATATTTTTTATAGTCATAGATTCTTCAAAGTAACCACCTTTTTGCTTTGATGACAGCTTTGCACACTCTTAGCATTCTTTCAGTCAGCCTTATGAGGTAGTCACCTTGAATGGTTTTCCAACAATCTTAAAGGAGTTCCCAGAGGAGTTAAATACTTGACTGAGACCAAGCTTTCTGACACTGGCCAGCACATTTCTCTCCAGAATCCCTTAATAATCTTGAGAATTTTTTGTAGCCTGCAAAGATTCAAGACACCTTGTCCCAGATGCAGCAAAGCAGCCCCAGAAGATAATCGAGCCTTCTCCATGTTTCACAATATGGACAGTATTCTTTTATTGATATGCTTTATTTTTTCGTCTGTGAACATAGAGCTGATGTGCCTTGGCAAAAAGTTCCATTTTTGTCTCATCTGTCCATAGGACATTCTCCCAGATTCTTTGTGGCTTGTCAACATTTAGTTTGCATATTCCAGTCTGTCTTTTTTTATAATTTGTTTTCAACAATGGTGTCCTCCTTGGTCGTCTCCCATGTAGTCCACTTTGGCTCAATCAACGACGGATGGTGCCATCTGACACTGATGTTTATTGAGCATGGAGTTCACCTTGGATCTCTTTATAAGTCTTTCTGGGCTCTTTTGTTACCATGCGTATTAGCCGTCTCTTTGATTTTTCATCAATTTTCCTCCTGTGGCCACGTCCAGGCAGGTTGGCAACAGTCCCATGGCTCTTAAATTTCTGAATAATATGTGCAACTGTAGTCACAGGAACATCTAGCTGCTTGGAGGCGGTCTTATACCCTTTACCTTTAACATGCTTGTCTATAATTTTCTTTCGAATCTCCTGAGACCACTCTTTTCTTTGCTTTGTCTGGTCCATGTTGAGTTTGGTACACACCATGTCACCAAACAACACAGTGACTACCTGGAGCCCTATATATAGGCCCACTGACTGATTACAAGATTGTAGACACCTGTCATGCTAATTAGTGAACGCACCTTGAATTAACATGTCCCTTTGGTCAGATTATTTTCAGTCTTTTCTAGGGGTTCCATCATTTTTGTCTAGGCTTGTTCCTTGAGTTTATTTCTTTTAATAATTCAGTTGAAGCATGGTTGAAAAGCAATGTCTGACTTTCATTGGTTAACATTAATAGAATTTTTATTTATTATTACTTTTGTCATATTAGAGTTATTTCTGTGACCATTGTGAGTATTTCTTTCATTGACCGAAGGGTACCAACAATTTTGTCCATGTGTGCCGGTGCTACTGACTACCATGCCTTGTAGCTTTGCACATTTAGTACTTTATTTATGACACCTAATACAATTGTAAGTGATAACAGCTTGCAATGTTCTTTCTATTCTGGTTCTTATCTGGTCATAAAGATTGCAACACGTGCCACAATAATTGTCTTGTAAAGCTTGCATGTTTAAAATTGAAGTATTTTGTTCAAGGCTATGGGTGAACAAATTTAAACTGATAGCAATGTGCTTATTAAACCAAATCATGAAATGTTTTGATGTCTAATAGTTACTGTGTGACTTTTCTCAGCCTTTTTTGTGGCCGTGTGAACGTGGTGTGAACAGACCAAAGGGGAATCCAGTATGAGCATGAAGATGAAAGATGACGGACTTGTAACAACCATGGGCAAATCAAAAATAAAGAAAATGGAGAAGTCCAAACCTGATTCTGAAAGGGATTCTGGCTTCTCAGGTTTGCATTATAAAATCGTGACTATTTGGTGTTTTGAATACAAAATTTTTTTTCATATCATTTCTGTTCAAGCAATCAATTTCTTTCTTGTTTGTTTGCTTTTTTTGTGCTAGATGCTAGTTCTGAGCATCTGAGTGTACTTGACCAGACAGAGATAGAGGATGCGACACGACCGGCTATGCAAGCAGCGTCAGGTGCTAGGTCACAGGCGTCTCGGGTGGCTGTCATTGGAGGATCGTTCCAAAATATGTCACCCATGATCATCATGAATAATGTTCTTCTCAAACAGGTAAAAACAACATTTCCCATTTACAACTGCCAGAACCATAAAATATCATTTATCTGAGGTAAATATGCAGCTAGTATAAAGATTATTTATTTAAAGTAAGTATGCAATTAGGATAAACAAGATGTATTACTTCAGTCAATTTTTTTTCTGTAAAAAAAAAAAACAACCACTATTAATTATGAGGGATGTTTTGACTGTGGAATCATCAGTACAATTGTTTAAGTTTGCATGTGGTAAATATACAAACATTCCATATATTCAAGATTACAGTCTATATAAATGTAAATTTTCTGTGTGATAAAAATCCCAAATTAGGAACCTCAAATCACCCAGATGTGTAGAAATTTATGTGGCAGGAGAAATTGAGTGAGCACACTAGATGTGTGTCCTGCACTAGACAGCAAGATGCAAGCGTACATTTACTCAGATAACTTATTCACTGTTTAATATCCAGCTTGTGATCATCCAGCATGCTTAGATCTCAATACTGTTTATATGTATTCCTTTCTTGACAGCCCAGTGATAATCCTCCCTCTGTGAAGCCATGGAGCTTCCGTCCAGCTGTTGATGTTGTACAGCAACCCCAAGTAGTTTTTCTTCAACCGGTGATCTCGCAGAGAACTGCTTCAGAGACAAAAGGCCCACCCAGTAAGCGTCGAAAGCACAAGAAGTACCTCCCGATCCTGAAATCCTATCCCAAAATTGCTCCCCACCCGGGGGAGAGTCAACGCAGTAGCTGCCCTAGTAGCAGCAGCTCCACCGTCACAGAATCACTGAAGAGTTCCAGTTCATCTTCCAGCTCTTGGGATGCTCCTGATGAAGACAAGCAGCAAGATCTTCAAACTAATTCATCTTCTGACTCCTTCACTTTGAACCACATTACACCAATAAGTCATCATCCAGAGTCACCTCAGCTCCATACTCCAGTTACTGATTCAAACACAGGTAGTTGTCCTGGTGTGGAAAATCCCACTGCTGAAAGACTGGAGCCTGCGACAGAACTCACAGAAATGCACATAAAAACATTACAGACCAAACCGCAGGCCCTCTTTAAAGATGGCACCTGCCAGGACGGGGATTCTGACAGCAATGACAAGAGGAAGCGTTTCTGCAACACCTACAATATACTAAGCAAATCGGGCCTTCTGGACATCACACTACGCACTAAAGAGTTGATACGACAAAATCGACGCACTCAGGTTCAGCTAGATCAACTCCGTGAGCACACAAACCTTTTTATGGAGGCCCTACAGACTGGAGACTTGTGTATCTGGAGCAAACTACAGATGAGTATGCAGGAAGAAAGTGAGAAGGAGAAGACTGTAAATACTGGATCAGAGACACAAATGGATCAATTGAAGTAGGACACTTGAAACAGAAAAGAAACTTTTGGAAACATTTGTGCAAATGTTAGCAGTCCTTGATTTTTTTTTTTTTTTTAAAGATGCACCAATCATTTGGTCGTGACTGGTTCTGCCCTGTCAGCCAGGCATCACAAGTTTAATCGCAACAGGCATCTGTAGCCAGGAGCTGTCGGGAGTAAGGCTCACGTCAATCATAGCGGCACTATCCAGTCATGTGCACCTGCGGATTATTTCCGCCCCCAAGGGTGTGTGAACAGCAATTCAAGAAGCTCTTTTCAAAATATGTTACCCATAGTGACATATTTCAGTGATTAGCTTTAATTCTCTCTGTTGAATTTTTATTTTCAGTTGGATTTTATTGGTACAAAAAGCTCGGATCAGTAACTTGGAGAAAGTCCTGTAACCTTGTGCAGTTTGGGGAAAACTGTAAACATTATTTAATACTTCCATGTTTTATTATGGGCATATAATAAATGGGACAGCAGGTCCCGCAGGTAGCTTGCAGCTCCATAGTTCCTGGGTCAATCCTGAGTTCTGGTTGCTGACTGTGTGGTGTTCCACACTGTTCTGCTAGTAGTCTATGAGGGTATTCTTCTGAGTTGTCATCCTAAATTATGCTGATAGTTGGATTGGCTAATAAAACTTGCTCTTGAATGTGCAATGCAGTGCCATGCTATCGAAGGGTATTCCCATCTCATTCTAAGTATTTCCTAGGTATATTCCACAGTGACCATGGTGGAGGAATTACTGTAGATAAGTGAGTACATTGGTTCACTTATAATGAAATCCAGTTATACAGAACCATGAGTGAAGTAGGAAAGTTAAAAGATAAACTGAAATGTCTAACCTTGATAAACATATCTGATGTCTGCGCAAATGAAAAATAATCTTCATAAATATTATAGTATTTCCGAGCACTTCTGATAGCTTTCATTTTTGCCTCAGTAATACAGCTAGATTGTGAGGTTGAGTAGTATTATTAACATTGTGAATGTGCTTCTGGACTGTTGAGTAGCATGTTTTAAAACAGAACTAACCAGTAATATAAAAACTAGGTTATGGAGAAGGGAAAAATTTTTGACATATCAGCAGGCAAAGCAGTCAGGTACGTTAATGCTCTGTAGACTTTTAGTAATTTGGGAATTAATAATCATACTTATGTTTATAAGATCTGAAACACTTCTGTGCCTCTGTAACTCTTCAGATGTAACTTTTGCAATGTTTGCAACAGTTCTCTGCTGTGCTTCTTTACCCATACGTTACCTATGTACTTACATGTAGTAGCATATAATAGGCTATGCTTAACTGCTCTTCTTGGATAAATATCAGAGAGGAACAGATATGTATTAGAGGTAAAAATTGAGAGCTCACAAATTCATAACGTTATTGCTTTTTAATGGTTTGACCAGATCACTTATTTAAAGCAAGTGTAAGAGCCTGTTAGTTGAATCCTAAATTGTAAAACCTGTTGCCTTAATTTCAAACACTTGGTTCTCTATATACAGTTGCCAGAACATCTATTGTCCATGTGTGGCATTGTGGTTGACTGGTCAACTGCAATACGTGCTATGTGTTTAAAATTAGTAAAAAATGTTCTTTTAGTATTAACCTACAATTTGGTCTCCCAAACACTTTGAATTAAGGTAATTGAACACGTGTTATTACCTTTAAGCATGATTACTGTTGGCTTTTTTTCCTTTAAAAAAATATTTTTTTTTGGTAAATGAAGCATTAACTAAAATGTTGCACTTAAGCAACTGGTGTTGCTCAGATTAGATATTTTTTAGCTAAATATCTAGCAAACAAGTTTCTCAAGCATTGGTTCTCTCTTAAACACAGTATATATAGTTTGTGCACTGATTTACACAAATTTACAGAAAAGTGTATAAACAGCCAACCAGTTTTCTTTTATTTATCCTTCAGTTTGCAGGGATCTTATGAAAGGCATCCATGTGATGCATCTTTTTTTTTTGTCTCAGCATCATTACAAAAGGCTCTGAAATGTACTTAAAGTTAAACCTTGGATTGTGAGCATAATTAATTCCAGAGATGTGCTTGTAATCCAAAGCAGTCACATATCGAAGTGAATTTACCCAAAAGGAATAATGGAAACTGATAATTCGTTCCACAATGCAAAAATATTCATGTCAAATTATTAATATAGTATTCCAAAACACTCGTAAACCAAATCGAATTATTCCATAAGAAATAATGGAAATTAAAATTATTAGTTCCACAGGCCAAAAAAATTAATACATAAAAATAATTAAAAGAAAAATATAATGTAAAAATAAAATGAAGTAACCTGCACTTTATCTTTGAAAAGAGCGTATGTGTCTGTAAAAATAAATAATAAAATCCCGAAATGAAAAAAAGTCAAAATAAATCCCGACAGATAAGTGTTTCCGTTTGCAGGCGCTGTGCGTGTTTTTGTGTAGAGAGGGAGAGAGAGTCTGTGAGACTTGCTTTTGCTTTACATGTGCGCTGTACACACACATACGAACACAAAATAAAATGTTTTACGCACACACACACGTATTCACAGTGTTATAGTGAACAGTACACGCGTGCACGAATGTTGCACTAAGACCCAGCAGGGGAGACGATTACCCACAATTCCACAGCGCAAGAGAGAAAAACTGTTGGCCCAGTTGTGATCAAGTTACTCGCAATCCAAGGTTTTACTGTAAATCATTGGAAAAGATTAGCTGATTCTTATAATCACACCTAGTATGAGGAAAGATTTTTTTATAGTCAGGTGGACATTTTCTAGGCCACTAGCATTATCAAAGTAGCTTTTTCTCCTGTTCTGACATATTCATGCACATGCATATATCTATTACTTAATAGAAGTAATATACAAGATTTTGCTTTGCGGCAGCTAAAAGTTGACCATTAGTTTGTAACTGTGACATTTTCTTTTACAAAACTTTTAAAGCATTTATTCTAGTCTGTAAATTTCACACTAACCACAGCAGCATTCTCCCGCCTTTAACTATGGTATTTACCATTGCTTTCAGACAAAGGTTGTGTATAAGTGCATCTCCTTGTCCCTCCGTCGTGTAGGTTTTGTAAGCTGTGGTTACTGTTCTTGTGGCTCTTGCCTATTTATTGGTCTTTCTTTTTAAAGCCTTTCAGTGCATTAGTTTCTCTTCATCTTGTGCATCAGCTGTGCCTCTTAACCTTAAATCATGGAAGTTTCCTTTGTAAATGTATGTGTCCGTTATTAACTTTGTTCCCATCTTCTTAAGAGATATAACTGTCATTATCAGTGGGTCAGAGCTAGACCATAAAGGTAGAACAGGTAACAGATTTTAGATGTGTGGGTAACTGCTATAGAGAAAACCTCCTTTATAACAAATCATACCCACAATTCTTTTTTTTTTGTTCTCATATCTTGCATGTATTTGCAATGGTTATCATTGTTAAATGGTTACCATTGTTACTCAGCTTTGCAAATATTTACTGCCAAGATAGTGATTATTATGTAATATATGGACAGCCATGTTTTCCTTTTTTTAATCCGGTTTGCAATTTTTTTTAACAATGTACTGTATAAGTAAGGACATTCCATTTTTGCTGTAAGACCAATACACGTATTTACTTCTCCATAGTCTTCCACTGTAGCATATGTGAAAGTACAACCCAAATGTATCATACAACAGTTTGAAATTATGTGAATTTGGCTATACACCGAAGACATTCATGACTTGAAGCCAAAAAAAAAATCAATCAGAACCACTGCATATAAGTGTTGGGGACTAACAGTAAAACAATTTGTAGTGTTTTGAAAAAGTAAGAAAACCACTAATGTACTTAAAAAAAAATAATAATCAACAGTCAGTAATCACCAACCACCAACAAAATTCCACAGGGTAGTGGTGATCGTGTCACAATCTAAAGAATTGAACACTTTGAAGGCTTTGAGAGTAGAAGAGACCATACCATAATGCACAATATAAAACACTCAGCAGCAGCAAGAATCAGAATGCCAGATTGGATTTACAGAAAAAAAAGACAGATTTGCAAGATTAACTTCTACCAAAGTGATGAAAAGACCATAGTGTTCTGAAAAACAACATCTGCCCAGGGTTTAAAACATGAGCTCATCAGCCAAGCAGGGTGGAGGCTTGGGCTTGCATGACTGGTTTTTAGACCAGGCTAATCTGGTCAAACTAATCTTTACTGATGATGTAACTCATAATGGGAGCAGAACAAATAATTTGGGAGTCTACAGAAACATTCTGTCTGCCGAATCAGAGGACATTATTATGCAGTAAGGGGGCAGTCTCTGTCTAGTTGTCCTTTACTTTTGCTCGCTTACAAACTGGGTGGTTTGCCAATGTAATATGGTACTATGTTTTAAGTTATTGAATACACCTAGCTATAAATATCAGGAAATGAAAGCTAACATTCTGATCTATCCTATCATATAGTCAGCTTTTGAACTCGAATGTCTTCAGTGTGTAGCGAAAACGAAGGGACCCTGCTGTTCCAATACTTTTCGAGGGGGCTGTATATTATAATAGGGTTATGTCCCTCAAATAACCCAGATTTTTGTTCTGAAATAGAATGGAGTTTAAGAGAAAAACATATTGAAATTGCAGTGCTAATACATCAGTGTTACTTTTCTGCTTTGGGGCACTTTTACAAGATCATTCAAAATGAAGATTTTGGTGAAATGTGAAAAATCTGTAACTTGCCATGAATAAAAGTAGTAATTTAAAAATGTTACACAGACAATGTTCTAGTTAAATATATATAAGGTTATATGCAGGCACTGATAACTGTCTTTATTTGGGTTTAAATGTTTTATTGGTTGCTTTGAAAACTGGTTCATCAATTCAGCTTCCTGCACCAACTGATCATTATGTCATACATAATGAACCTGCAAGAACCTTCAAGATCAGAAAATCTCCATGATGTACAGTAGCTAGCAAGTCATAGCAGGTCATGTTACCACATGGTTCCAGGTGGACCTTAACGACGGTACCAACAATAAACCAAACTGATGATACAGTGTTACATAATTAAATGTAAACATTAATACTTGGGATGTAACTGAATAAAACATGGAGCGTTTAAATTAAATCCCTAAAAAAAAGCCATTTTTAAGCTCACACAGACTTAAGTTGGAAAAGTAATTGCTTTGATACTCCTTTACATTACATAGGAGCAAAAATTACAAAGAGTGTCTGATTCGGAGGCTGAATAAAGTTATGTTATGCCATTTTTCGCAAAAAAATACAATTGAAGCACATTTAAAGGCACAAAACAATAAATGCAACATGAGATACATCTGGGACAAATGAAAGCTAAATGCACTAGTAGAAAAAGCATGGAATCAGCATGGTCATCTGTACTCTAAATTATTATAAAATAAAAGGTAAATAGTACAGTGGGGCAAAAAAGTATTTAGTCAGCCACCAATTGTGCAAGTTCTTCCACTTAAAAGATGAGAGAGGCCTTTAATTTTCATCATATGTATACCTCAACTATGAGAGACAAAATAAAAAAATCCAGAAAATCATATTGTAGGCTAAGACTTTATTTGCAAATGATGGTGAAAAAAAAGTATTTGGTCACCAACAAACAAGCAAGATCTCCTCCACTCCTCCACTCGTTACCTGTATTAATGGCATCCGTTTGAACTCGTTATCAGTATAAAAGACACCTGTCCACAACCTCAAACAGTCACACTCCAAACTCCACTATGGCCAAAACCAAAGAGCTTTAAAAGGACACCAGAAACAAAATTGTAGACCTGCACCAGGCTGGGAATCTGCAGTAGGTAAGCAGCCTGGTGTGAAGAAATCAACTGTGGGAGCAATTATTAGAAAATGGAAGACATACAAGACCACTGATAATCTCCCTCCATCTGGGGCTCCACGCAAGATCTCACCCTGTGGGACAAGCCCCAAAACATCAACAGGAATGGGCCAAAATACCAGCAAGAGTGTGTTAAAACGTTGTGAAGACTTACAGAAAACATTTGACCTCTGTCAATGCCAACAAAGGGTCTATAACAAAGTATAGAAATGAAATTTTGTTATTGACCAAATACTTATTTTCCACCATAATTTGCAAATAAATCCTTCAAAAATCCTATAATGTGATTTCCTTGATTTTTTTTTTTTTCTTATTTTGTCTTTCATAGTTGAGGTATACTAGTGATGAAAATTACAGGCCTCTCTCATCTTTTTAAGTGGGAGAACTTGCACAATTGGTGGCTGACTAAATACTTTTTTGCCCCACTGTATATCACCTTGTAAAACTGCCGTTTTCGTTTTCCATCTCCTTTGTGTTAGTTGTGGTTTATTCAGGCCCTATCCCAGGAACAATGGGTTCTGGACAATGACATAGCACCCATTGTCTAGGGTGAGAGGTTTGGCTGGACAATATTATAACCACTGGTTGTGATTTACATTTTTTTTTTTTTTCAGTCTTTGGTTATCTTAATAATTTCTGCAGCATGCTGTCATATAGGAACAGAGCCTATTAGTCATAAATTTCATAGAAGCAGCCTGTGTCTCACATCCAACATGCAGCTCCATATAGAAATCATCCCTTTTTTCTTAGGGATAACAGGTGCAGGTATACAGTTGAGCTAGTTTTATACACTATTGGCAAAAGTGGTGTGACTAACTGTACAGGACCATCATACTTCTTACAAAATCATTCTCATTTTTCATACACCATATACCGTATAAGAAGTGTCTAGAGGGTGCTTAAGACTTAATACAGCTGCTTTCTTTTGTTGCTAAGAAAATTTCTGAAGACTCTAATTTCAAATGTAAGAAATACTGAAAGTGGATTTAAGTGTACTGTACCTGAGAGGCTAAGGTGGACCATACGGAGCCACATGAGTAGTTCCTGCAAAATTCATGAGAACAGGGTAGCTTTGCTTGGCGCATAAATACAAAACAGGTTGATCGAGCCCAGAATTAAGCTTTACCGAACAACCGGGCTGCCAGTTGCATAATGATTAGAAACCAGTGCTGTGGGTCACAGGTAACCTTGAGTAACTTTGGGAACATCTTGTACAGGGTGTCAATCCATCACAGGGTATATACTGTATACACACCACACAATCATTCACACACTATGGACAATTTGGGAACAACAATTAGCCTAATCGGCATGTCTTTGGACTGTGGTACGAAACTGAGTACCTGGAGGAAATTCAGCAAGCATGGGGGAACCAAGAGAAACCATGTGCTGCTCAGTGCTGTGGAACTGAAAAAAACCTGTTTAACTTTTGCAAACATTAACATAACAGCCTCTTATTAAAGGCTTATGTACTCTGATTAAATTCTAGTGAGAAACACCCGCTCATTCATCATCTATACTGCTTTATCCTGTATACAGTGTAGTGGGGGGGCCTGATGCCTAGCACCGGAGAATTAGGGCACAAGGCAGGGAACACCGTGGGTGGGGTGCCAGCCCATCCCAGGGCACACACAAATACACATGCATATTCACACGGGAATTTGGGAACGCCACGTAGCCTATTCTACATGTCTTTAGACTATGGGAGGAAACCAGAATTACTGGAGGAAACCAACCAAGCAGGGGGAGAACATGCAAACCTCATGCACACTGACCTGAGGGGGAAATTGAACCCAGATCCTGAAGGTATAGGGCGACAACCACTAAGCCAAATATTGCTGTGGATAAGTAAAAAAAACTTTGTATACTGTATATACAGTAAATTGGCCTCAACCTCAACAAACATTACAACAGCCTACTGCTGAAGATTTTTGTACTTTTTTTTTGTAATTTTTGTAATTTGACCAGTCAGAGTTGTACACTGGTTTCATCTTCACTTCTTTGTCCTTGGCTTACATCGTACCTGCATAAACAAGGTAATCAAATCTCGTTTGAATGAATGAAAACCACAGGGCTGTAGTAAATCCGACTCACATGTGAGTCGACTCAATGAGCCGACTCAGTATTGAGCGACACATCACTGTTCGCAAGGCAACCCGGAAGTACATTCTGCGCCGCTTTTTGTTTGAGATGTTGTTGTTTTCTGGTTTAACATGACGGATGGAGGTGGGTTTCTATAAACGCATTTTCAACCAAAATTGTTTATGAATAAATTAAAGTTTAAAATATGAATGATAAGAAAAAAAAGGCGATGTGGAAATAAAATCTAACCTTGCTAACAAATAGGTGGCTAGTCAGCTCGTTAAGTTAGAATGTAGAAAATGCCGACAAAAGTTTAGCTAGCTAGCTGCGGGTTCCTTGGATTTGTGGTTTTGTTTAAGTCTGTCTGTATAATACACTTTTGTTTAGATTAATTATTTTGTCATTTAACCATACTAGTAAGTAAACGTGGGATTTGTTATTGCTTTAAGCTAGCTGGCTGTATGTTCTGTTTGTCCCAAATGTCAAAGGAGGAAGAAACATTTCCTCCGTCACTTTGTTGATTTTGTTGTTGTTGTCGTCGTCATCGTCTTCGTTTCCAGAAAATAAGATGTGACACAAATGACATTAAATACACACCCTTAAGATCAGGGTTTTGTAGTTACACCGTTGTTACAATTGCAAACACACACACAAATATCCTAGTTTTATTGTGTTTTGTTTTGATGGTTTATCACACCAATAAACCACTTTATTTTACTTTGACTCACTTGTAGGTTTTGGGACTGAACATAGCTGTGATGTGATGTGAACATTTGTGAGCAACTTTTTATAGCAGTGATGTGATGACCATAATCTGCTATTTCTGATCTAGTCGTCTTTGTGTCCACTTTAGCTGGTAAGTTCTCATAAATCTAAAAAAAAGTAATAATAATAAATTGAATCTCCATTTCCAACTGGATTTGGTTATATTTGCTCTCTTTGTCACCACAGAACAAACAAGACTGAATCCATGCTTTCTGATGAGCTTGATTCCAAACCTGAGGTACTGAAGCACAAAACACTTTTTCTTTCTGATAAAAGTATTTAATCTGCCATTACATGACATTAAAAGCCATTTAAAATGTCCAGTAGACCAGTGTAACCCAGATGAGACTATTGAGCACCTCCTAATACAATGCACATGCTCAGCAGAGATCTGACATCGAGTAAAAGAGCAAAAAAATGGACTAGATTTATCTTTTTCATAAAAAAAAAGACTTTGTAAATTGTAAAGACTTTTATCAGCTAATAACTTGTAGTAAAATACAAGATCTGGAAAACAAGATGTACAATGGTTATTTATCAGTGCCAAATTCTCTGATGAGAATTTACTAATGAAATTAAAAGAACACTCAAAAAACACCCATGGAATTTTTTGAAAATATAATTAAAATCAAAATCTACCGATAATCACTTAATCTTTACAGATCGGTTGTCTCTCAACTGGCCAGCCACATAAACCCAATATTATTGAGATGATGCAAAATACACGAGTCAACAGCCGCGTCATCATGTCGTCTCCAGTCTGGGAATGGTACCAAGTCTCATCTCAAAATGTCAGATTTGCAATATGCTAATTTTAAAAAAAAGCAAAACCATGTTTGAGAACCGCTGCCAAACGTTTTAACACAATTAACCTTATTCTCTGATTAAGAACAACGCAGCGTGAAAAATTTGAGTATGAAAAATTAACTGCAAAGTCTACCCTCACCCAACCATCTATAGCAGAAGCCCTCAAAAAGCTCGAGCCTTATTCTGTAGAGAGTTAAAAGGATAAAACCATTATCACAAAAATAATAATGAAGATAGAAAAGAGCGGTTTACAGCTCCAGCCAAGGCAGTCAAGGTTTACCTTACCGCTCTGTGCATGTGTGCTGACAGTGAGCGACTATTCAGCACTTCGGCACACATTCTGGATGATTAGAGGACTTATAGACTGGCTCTTAAAAATGCAGAAACTGATATTTATGGGGAATTTCCTGCATTTGCCATTAACCAATGAGTAAACATGGTTGGCCCGCCAGATACAAAGTGACAGATGTGTCTTTATTTAAAAACATTTTGTGCAGAGTTTTAATTTAATCTACTTGAAATAGTTTAGTGTGTGGACTATGTTGCATATGTTTAGGATGCTTTCTAAGATCTTAATTTTATATTTTAATATATCTTCATTATATTTATGCACTGTTTTATCTGTTTAGAACAGATATTTTTTACTGCTATAAATGAGCAAACAATACTACACAATAAATAAAGCACTTTAAAAGGCAGATCTTAATAATGCCTGTGATCAGCAGTCAGTATTGGTACCGGCTAATTCTAATTTCTGTTTTTCTGTGAAAACCCTAATCAGCTTACCCCTTAATTAAAATGCAACAAATTCATTTGTATAAAACTATATTTTTAGAGATATGGTAGAAACCTTTTGAATCTTAACTTTACATGCGTTCATGTCAGTAAACTCTCTTATATGAATATTCTGAATTGCAAACTTGAACAACATAACTATGTAATTGAAAATGTAAGCTTGTCAACAATTTTGTGAAATGATTTTATTAAAGTTTGATTTGAATTTTTTAAAAAACATTTACATTACATTTAGGCATTTGACAGACGCTCTTATCCAGAGCGACTTACAAAAAGTGCTTTAAATTTTCTGTTATTGGACACTCCTCTTCTCCTAATTCTGTTGTCTTGCAGCTGCTGGTTGAGTTTGTGCAGAACGCCTCCATACCCTTGGGTCAGGGTTTGGAGGAATCTGATTCGAAAACACAGTGTCTACCTCTCCTTCCTTCTTCAGATAATTCCATTTGCAGCCAGCTAGACCTTCCAGGTATGTGATAATCGATGTTTGTATTATTTAGAGGATGGTACCATGAACAGTAGCTCTAGATGTATTAAAGTTTCCATTTTACTGTTTCTTTAACACGGGTGCCCAAAATGTCTGTTAATACTCGAATTAATGCATTCAAACTTCTTCTGTTTTACTCCTCTTTCAAACATGCTGTTTCTTTGTCTATGTAAATGAGCCACACACCCTCTCCAGCTCGGTGGAGCTGGACAGGCCGGGAGAGGATATCCTCTTATATGAGGTCACATTAGGGGAAAATCTAATTGGCTTGTCTAAACCATGAACATATTTTTAAAAATGAATAAAAAAGTAAAATATACATAAAAGGTTCTCTTTAAAGTCTGCATATTATGTATGTATCACTTGTTAAATGGCTAAATACCTTAATAAAACCATGTCTCTTGATTGTGTATATCTAGAGAGTGCTCTTAGCCATGCAACCTCCCCATCGCTGTCAGAGTTTGGACCAGAACGAAGCCCCCTGGTAGTCCAGCTCCAGTCCCACTCTCCAACATCGACTCCACCTGCAATTCTGCAAGAGCTCCATCAACCAGACAGCACCTCATATGTCCTACTCAACCTCGCTAAAGGTGTCATTAAATTTTACCTGTTGTGAATCTGTATACAGTTTTCACAATTTGGTTTCTTGATCCTGTTTTGCAAAACATTTCCAAGTTACTTAGTACCCATGTGCCTGTTTGCCAGGTTGTATTTGCCTAAAACTTATACTCTGAGCTACGATCAGATGATCCTTTGACAAAATAAGAGCATATTGAAATAATTCTCATGGCTGGGTAACACCCAACGTAATAAGACAGATTTATCATGAGTGGGAGGGATGGTGCTGCTAAAAAGACATGCTTAAAAAATATCCCCTTTGTATGAAGTTTTAGGGTCCCAAGGGTTCAGTACAGGTTTAGCACATGGCCCAAACTGGAGGATCAAATTATTTGCTGCCGTGTTTATCATATTTTAGGCATTAATAAATGTTATAACATTAGAATGAATAAAATTTATGAGAATGACTTTCCTCCTTTCTGTCATCACCTGCTTTGTGTGAAGGGTTGGCAGCCTCGACAGAGCCCCTGGTGTTTGTGCAGGATGATGTGGACGAGGCCGAAGAGGAAATTTCGGCAGGGGAGTGTGCAGACGGAAGTGCCCCGTGGTACCTGAGGGTACAAGAGCTTGCCCATGACAGCCTGATTGCTGCCACTCGGGCCGAGCTGGCAAAGGAAGCCAGGGCTAGTTGCAACAGTAATATTCTCTTTTTTTAGACAATTTATTACAGCGATTTAATTCACAAAGATTTTTTTTAGTCTGCATTTGTATTTATAGTAGAACTGTCCTGAAATATATTTTATTTACATTCAACAAAACCCCTGTATGTTGTCCTTGCCCAGGTGAACATATTCTCAGCTGCCAGTCAGATGGGCCAAAAAAGGAGCCACCGCCACGAAACAGTCGTTCATCTACAGAGAAGATTCTCAGGTGTCCTTATGAAAACTGCCAACGAACTTTTACCTATCCTGCTCATCTGAAATACCACCTGAAGACACACAGGTAGGCACTGGAAGATGTTTCAGGAACTAAAAAGTATCAAAAGGTATACTGACACAGGCTTTTCTTAACCACAGTTAGCGACTAGGCTTGCTTTTGTAGTTTTGCATTGTAGTTGTCTAGCTAAGGTTATGAGTAAGAGAACATTACAGCTGTGAGTTCTGCATTGTCTAAACTGCATGTCTAGGTCACAACAATAACTCAACCAGATTGGCTTTTGGTTTCTGACATTGTAGGTTTATTCTGAATTGAAAGCTACAGATTTGGCCCAGGATGTGCAAAATGAAGTGTACAGGGTGGCTCACAGATCTTCAAAGCACTTGCATACATACTGAATACAAGACCTTCGAATTTTATTTATTTATTTATTTTGTTTTATTGGTTTTGTTTTGGATTTTTTCCCGATTCAGTCGTGGCTAATTCCTCCCCGTCACTAGGGGGCTCCCACATTAAGGCTACTACTACCATTCAGCCGAGAGGGCCGAAGACTATCACATGTTTTCTCTGACCCGTGTGATGCCAGCCGACCGCATCTTTTCGAACTGCTTGCTCAAGTGTGCAAGCTAACAGACGCCCCTGATTGGCTGTAGAGCCGTGATTAATGTGGGAGCAAAGGGACCCCTCATCCCTCCCCTCTGAGAGCTTGGCCAATCTTAGCTCCCTCTGGCTGTGAGAGGTAACAGCATCGCCCGGGGATCAAACCAGATGATTTCCACTTTTAGTGCAACAACTGTTCTGGTCCGGTTCTGATTACTGACTGCTGATTTCTGATGACTCTTCTGATAAAAAAAAAACTATAAACAATAGCATATTTCATATATAGGCAAAATGTCAATGGATACAGACTTTGGGCCACCTTCTTTGTGCAAGCTGTGCAAGAAATGTGTGTTGTTATACATATTGTTCTTTTCCAAACAATGCAGGGCTTTGTTACCGCTAATTAATGCTTTAACCCAATAACACTGAGAGGGTATAATACTGTGCATGTGTATGCTTAGGAATGACCGCACTTTCCGCTGTGGCGCTGAGGGCTGTGGGAAGAGCTTTTATGTCCTACAGAGACTGCAGGTCCACATGAGAACACACAACGGTGAGAAGCCATTCATCTGTAATGAGAAGAACTGCGGCAAGAAGTTTACCACTGCCGGTAACCTAAAGAATCACAAACGCACACATACTGGTAAGTATGTGAGAAAATAGTTTGTCTGAACTAAAATAAGGGAAAAGAAATCTAGGGATGTATAAAGTACAAGAAACACACCTTAAAAAGCGTTTCTATCCAGCACTGAAAGCTTATTATGTAATTTGATAAGCAATAATTTTATGTACTCCTGGAAAACAATTTACTTTAACCTAGACATAATACCCGATCTCTTAAGTTTTATGTAATTTGCTGATGTGGTCTTCTGCATTTATACATTAACACAATTTCTTTGATTTTTTTCTTTCTCGCTTATGTATGTAAGGTGAGAAACCATTTCTTTGTGAAGTCGACAACTGTGGGCGTTCTTTTGCAGAGTACTCAAGTCTTCGCAAACACATGCTGGTGCACTCTGGTGAGATTAAATTGTTTTGCAGACACACACACACACACACACACACACACACACACGGATACCCACTGTTTTGTAACATTTAGTTGACCAGTGATTATTTTTGCTCTGGTGTTACTTTTATTCTACACTAGTTTTTTTATCTTTTGGTTCACTAGAATTCACCTAAAATGCATGTGCACATTCAAACTTGCACTTTTATTACTATACAGTATACTGTACTTCTGCTGTGTTTGATTATGCTCTAGTTACCAAGTAACAAATAAAAAATATGCCGGTGCATGGAAATATAGGAAAATAAGTAACACAATGTTTTCCAATAACAAGATGTCCCAAGAGTTCTATTCCTTTTGCACCACAGCAGATTCTCTTTTTTTCATTAAAGTACAACATATTATACTTTATAACTCTTTAGAGTTCTTATTAATAGGTGCATTAAATGTTGCAGCTCCTGTTCCTGTTATGACTTATTATATTGCAAAAATAAAGTTTTTGCTTCACAAGCCTTTTTTCTGATTTAGGTTTTAAGCACATTAATTTAAGATTTTTATTAGCACAGTATCTCAAGACCAAGTGGTTAAATGTTTGTAGAATTTATGTGGAAATATCTTTGTAACCAGCAGATGAAGATTATATTCTGCTGGAAATTGAAGATTTATTTCCTGAAAAACAAGTCTGGTTTTCTGGATAGTTTCTACAACAGCTTCCTTAGCTTTCTTCTGGATTAGGTATTTTTAAAGGGCATTTTTCTCCCATAGAATTTACTACAAAGAAGGACTAGACTTGTTGCTGTTGTGATTTACTTTTTTGTTCTTTTGAGGTTAATGCAACAGAAATAAAGCTTGAAACTGGCTTTCTTTCTATTTAAACACAAATTAGTTTTGTTGGTAAAACGTTTTAACTGTGTTTGCTCAGCCCCATAATACATTTATGCTGAGGCCATGGCTTAAGTTCATTTAGTTCTGGTTTTGTACATGTTTTTCAATTTATTTGTACTAGTAAGAAACAAATGAACCATATAAATAAAAGAAAATGCACCTTTAAAGTATTACCATTAAACATGTTTTCTTCCCTCTTTCATTAGAACAAACTCACTGCTCTATTATTAGACAGCTGACTCGCACACATTTTAACAAAAGAAAAACAGACAGTTATAGGCAGTTCATAGGTTTTATTTATTTGTTTAATTTATTTTATTTTATTTTTTGTCAGGACAGGCCTTTACACACTATCGTATTACTATTTTTTTCATATAAGTTCAATGTTCTGTTTACAGATATGTTTGCATGTGATGCCAGCTTAGCCTAATCAGCTGACATGCCAATTTGATTAAAAACGTTGCTTTTCGCATTATCAGGGGAGAAGCCCCATCAGTGCTCCATATGTGGGAAGATGTTCTCTCAGAGCGGCAGCAGAAATGTCCATATGAGGAAGAGACATGGTGAGAACTCGCTCACATCAGAAAGCAGAGAAACAGGTAACGAGATATGAGTGGGTAATATAATGACTATTGAATCTGTAGTCTTTCACAGCAGTTACACCGGGCTATTATGGAGATCTTCCAAACATATTTGCTACACACTGATAATTTGCTTGAGTGCATGTGAATTACAGAAGAGGAAAAGAATTGTCAGACTGGAGATCTTTTTACTTTATCAGATGTAGTTCTGGGTTGTGATTGACAGGCGAGGCGCTGACTCATAGCAGCTTGCTAGAGGCTGATGGTCCTGGCACTGACTCCATGGTAACTATGACGACTGTGGAGCCAGTTAATCTTCATCACGCAATGCTGAGGGCACAAGGTACGCACTGTCCGTCTGAATATACACTGCCTTCCAGTAGTCTCATAATAAAAGTTTTACCTATGAGCTTTTTCTTTTCGTGCTGCAGGTCCTGCAGACCCCATAGTGGTTTTGTCTCCACCTCATGACTTGGTCCACATGACAGCTGGAGCTCACGGTTATGGGGAAGATGTGGTGGCATTGCTCTAGTAATATTTGTAAATAAAATAATTATTGCGAACCGCATTCATGTACCTGACATTATTTTTTAAAATCATTTGCTTCATGGTCGAGTTAAAAGAAAAAGTTGCGTTTTAGTCACCTGTGTTAATTACCTTAAGAAGCACAAATAGTGTGAACATTTTGTGTAACATTGTGCACAATTTTCTGAACCCAAATCACTTAAAATGCAGATGCTGTTATAGGAGGTAAAGCACATGTTCTTTTTTTGTAGTTTTCTCTGTTGTTGCACAGAGATAAATCAGTGTGGACAAAGATGTGTTACCAAAGTAACACAAGACAGGGATCATCACTGAAAATTCCTTACGTCAGCAACCAAAGAGATCCTCATAGCAACTAATTATTTTAGTCAGTCTCTTGCATATTAACAGGTATGTTTTGTGTTCTTATGTGTGTAGCTTTGTCTAGTCATTTTTGTGGCATTTAGTTGTGCAAATGCCTTCAGGCGTGAAATTCTTGAGGCATGGGGGAGGTTTTATGTGTAGGCGCTAAAATATTTGATTATTTCTCACGAAACACAAGAATTGTGATTGATAATTTCCATAAAAAGGTCAAGTAAAAAAAGATAATTAATAAGCTGCATTTATTCCAGACAAATAACTGTCAAAGCTACCAGTTACTTCACAAAATAAAAATATATACAAGAAAGATAAAATTTACATAATAAACTCCCATATTAGTGCAGACTGTGATTTGAGCCAAGAAAAGAAAGTCACACATGGTAAGATTTCCTTCAGTCACCTTTAGCTTTGATTATAGCACACATGCCATGGCCAGTTCATGTGTGAAAATGATTCCTCATGCTCCCATAAGAGCTCTTTCACAATGCATTATGGATGTATAACTTTGTGTGTTCCCTTCTTTCTCTGATGCACCCATGGCTCTGGATTAGGGTCCTATTCCAGTCAGGGGGTGCACTTACTTTTACTATACCTAAACATAGCTACGGTCTTCACTGTTTTTTTTGTTTTGTTGTTGTTTTAACACCAAAGTGTACAAGTGACCACCATTCATGATGTTATTTTTGTATTTACCACATTTCTTTCACAAAGTTGATGGATGGTTCAGCGCCATCCTTCCAGGTTTAGATAATGTGTTAACAGGTTCTTAACCCAGTTGCAGTAAATTTCAAATGTTAGATGTTTTCTTTGCCAATAATTTGACCCTTCTGAAACGGTGACTTTTTGGCCAGACAGTGTACGCAGGATTAAATGTAAAGCCAGTCGACTTTGCCCAAGACAATCAATCACTTGCTGAGGTATTTGTTTAGCTGTAACTCTGCTAAACTTGATATGAGTTGAATTGCTGGCCCAGGAGTTGGCTATGGCATGTTAGAGTCACCCCCCCCCAACTGATTTCAGTGCAGAATATTATGTACCCATGCTTGGTAACACACTGATGTTAGTACAGAGATTTTACAATTCAATATTGTATAAGAAAAATGTAATATTCCTATTAGATGCCTAAATTAAATTCCTAAAATACAGCATTTCATTGCAGCCCATAAAAAGAAAGATTTTCCCCAGTGGCAACACAGACATTAGTTTTTCAGACAGTTCAGTCTTACAGTCTTAGGGCTATATTGATTAAACTGCTTCCAAAAGAAAACATCAGCTGTGAGTGTGTGTCTATAAACTTAAAAGAACAGTAACTTTATATGTAAGTAAAAAACCATCAAATGATATGATGAAAGTAGCTCTCATGAGGCTCACCGCAGGAAAAGGAGAACAAGATTTACCTCTGCCAAAGTAAAGTTCATTTAGTATTTACAACTCTGGTATTAGCCAATTATCAGTACCTCAGACTAGAACCTACATGCATACTTCAGTGTTGTAATACAATTTGGGTAATAATAAAAATGGCCTTGCAACAATCTTTGCATTGACATAAGTGCATCTTAAAAAATGAGACAATTATTAAAGTTATTTTTTCCTGTAATTTATTTTTAAAAATGGAACTCTCATATTATAAATTCATTACATGTCACATGGAAAATCTTAGTTGTAGCTCCTTTAGCGCAAATTACTACATCAATGCGATATGGGATGGCGGTGATCAGCGCTGCTGTGGTTTTGATAAACCTGTGTATTGATTCGGGTGTTTCTCACCATCCCCCTGACAATATTCATAGAAAGTCAGGTCAGGCAAGCAATCATCCAATAGTTTTTCATCCAGACATTTCTGACGTTGTCTGAATGCCCTGAGTCTGACAATGCCTGGTTAAATCATTGGAATATTGATTGGAAGATCCCATGTTCAAACACTAGCACCACCAAGTTGCCCCTGTTGGGCCCTTAAGGAAATTTCTTAACTCAAAACTGTTCAGATGTATAATGAAATGAAAATATAAGTCGCTGTGAATAAGGGCATTTGCCAAATGCTATAAATATAATTGTCTCTCGTGCAGGAGTGGCTTGACAGTAGGAATGCAACAGTTGTAGCACATTTCCTGGAGATGTGTTTGTGTGGTGGCTCTTGATGCACTGAATACACACACAATCCACTACTCGTGAAGCTCTTGAACTGGCTTTGTTTGACTTTTTTTTTTTTTTTTTTTTCTTTTAGTAATGCAGCCATTACTGTTGCTTGGGCACTTTTTACTACCACACTTTAACCTTCCAATATTTTATGAATATCCGACAGTATAGCACCTTCTGTGCCTTACACTCATTGGAGTGATTTTTTTCTGGGTCAGGTCAGCACACAAATCCTTCCCTAAGTGTTTACTGAACTAGCCTGAGAGACAGTATTTATACTATGAATGAATAGTAATTTACTCATATTCTAACATTTTAAAATGCTGGACCTGTAAGCTGTAATCATTAAAACAACCAAAAAAAAGGTTAAAATAGTTCACATTACTTGTAATGAACACATGAGTTTCACTTATTACTTATTCACATATTATATAGATTCATTACACACAGACTAATATTGGCCCAATGTCTAGTCCTTTTTTGTCCTTAGTCAAGGTAAGACGCCTCTGATGATGTCTCTTGTTCGAGTGGCTTGGCACAAGGACTGCAACAGTTGTAGCACATGTCCTGGATAAGTCTGTGCGTGGTGGCTCTTAAAGTACTGACTCCAGCTGCAGTCACCTCTTTCTTCGATGGGCATAATTTCACAATCCTTTTAAGGTTGCGGTTATCCTTGTGCACCTTTTTCTACCATTTTTTTCCTTCTATTCAACTTTCCAGTTATGTGCTTGGATACAGCACTCTGTGAATAGCCAGCTTGCTAAACCAGACTGAGAGACCATTTAAAAGCTAAGGAAACCTTTGCAGGTGTTTTAAGTTAATTAGCTGATTAAAGTTTATTGTACCGATTAGAGAAATTACACAGTGGGTTTAACCTACATGTTAAGAACAGTTATGTGCTGGATTTAATAATCTTCTTTTACAATATGCTATTAATAAGCAACTTGCTTAATTTAAACAAACACCTGCTTAAGTGGATATTAATTAGAGAAACTAAACTGAAGATTATTACTAGGATTACTTAATATTTTCACAACTGAAAAAACAGTGCTGAAGAAGTGTAAGTGAATTTTAACGTGTTGGAGTCGTTTTAAGACAAAACCTAATCTTCAAACGATATACTTTTTCAATTTCTCTTTTTCAGAGTTCTGCTGTACAGAAAGACAGACAGACATGTACATGGGATTTAACTGGAAATTATTGTATCACTGATTACATTAAAGGTGATCAGCTTATTTTTAGCTTTAACCTTATATCTATTTCAGCTACTTCAGCTAGTTTGATAATGAAAAAGACAATTATAATGACAACTTATATAATAAGTACCATAATTCCAGATAAAGCTTAGGATCTATAAATTCAAGACCACTTTCAATTAATGGGAATACAATTTCCTGAGGTAAAAGAAAACATTTTGTAATGACATGTAAAATCACAGAATAGTAATTATAAAGTTAAATTATTTTGCTAAAAAGATTAAGATTTTGTTCTCATCTATGAATCCATAGCTTCAAAAAGTAATTTTACTGAGAATAATAAAAAAAAAAAATCTGGATCCTATAAAATGCACTCACAGTATATTTAAAATCAATCAATCAATCAATTAATAACTCATAAATTTTTTTATTGCAAGGAACATAATGTTTTTGCTAAAACAGTCAAGTAATTTTTCTTTACTAGATGTGATAAAGAAAAGGACAGAACTATTGAAAACAATCACTGATTCTTGGCTTTTTCTTAGACAATGCTAAAGTGTTCAAAGTAACTGAGAGTGGCTCCCAAAGCCCAACTGGCCTCCACATTTTGCAGCTTTTTGGTCAACTATTAAAAGAAAAAAAAAAATGTAAGTCTCATGTAAGCCAATAAAAATTAACATGAACACAGGTACAGTAATAGAAACAACCTATGCTTAAACTACTATATCCCTTTTGCTTCAAGCCTGACCAGTTCTATCCTTTGACATCTTTGCTCCTAAAATTACCAAAGGCCTGGGTATTAGCTACCTGTCAATGTCTATCATGTTACTATATTGCATCCTGGAATTTATTGAATTGGCAAAAACTGAATTTGCAAGCCATTTACTTTTCCTGCCAGGAAGTGGGAACTCTGTAAATTTTAGTATTAACTAAATTAACAGCAGAAATATATTAAAAATGTAAAAATGTATTTTGAGCTATTAAAGGTTTCATCAATACTTCTAAATATACTTAAAACCTGTATTTTCTGATTATAGTGCATAAGTAAATGCAAAAATCAGTCTAAGCATCGGAAGTGTGTTGCTGCTAAAACTTTACCTCCAGAACAGTTTCGTCCTCAAAGCCATAACCAGACTTCAGAAGACAGGTTATGTATGTAAGATCCATACACAGGAAGGGATAGTCAGGATTATAAATGGACACAGTGTTGCACACTATAAAACACACAAAAACCATTAAAATTCAAGCAGTTGCTTTAGGAATGTTTAGGAAAATGTATAACTTTTGCTACAAATGGCTGTAACAGACAGTTTTGATACTGCATAACTACAGCTATTTCACTTCTCATTAATTTGTTAAAAAGACTACTTCCCTGATCATGGGATTACACTAATCATGGGATTTGCTCAGAAATTATTTGTATAGCATTTAACTAAATAATTTAAAACACTATCTACATACAGATTTGTTTTGGTGACCTAATTCCCCCCTCATTTGTACACTTCAGTCTCCATCAATTTTCTATTAATTTAGCTATTCAAGTTGATTATCAAAACATTCCATTTACCAATTTTGAAATCCCTAACAGCAGTAAAATGTGTGTAAACAGAGACCCCCCAAGGCCCTCACCCTCCTTAGCTCTCTTCCTGAAATCCCGAACCCGTACAGCCCCGCCATGGACTTCATCTGTAACAGATGGAAGAAAGCATGACAGCAGAGCTGTTAGTGTCAGATTAGTGTTAGACTGCAAAGTACCATACAAGTAAGACATGTAACTATTTTAAATAGGCTAATATTAATGAGAAATTACATCCAATACCAATTTCTACAGTACGTATAATTTAGCAGTGATTTGTATTTTGCCTTTCCTGTAAATTGGGTAGGCTTTACTAGCACTGTTTTACATTTACGTTCAAGCAAAAAGCTATAAATGTTAGAGGCTTTTACATGCATCCAGTACTGGCATTCTGGTAAGACTGAAAATTCTCAACTTCATGCTGACTGACTATTCATCTAATCTGCCCCATCCATCTCAGGTACTCCTGCTCCATTAACCACAATTACTACTGCTTCAATCACCCTTAGTAACCCCTGGTCCATGTACCTGAGCTACTACTGCACTGTTCACCTCAGTTACAGCTGCCCCATTCACGTCAGTTAGCACTGCCCCAATTCACCTCAGTTACTGTGCCCTATTCAGCTCAGTAACTACCGCTACACTCAACTCAGCTGCCACAGTCACCTTAGTTACCACTGCTCCATTTACCTTAGTAACCACTGCTTTATTCACCTCAGCTACGGCGGCCCAAACACCTGAGTTAGCCCTGCCCCATTTACCTCAGTAACCACTACTTAAGTCAACTCAGTAACTTCTGCTTCATTCCCATCAATAACTACTACCTAAGTCATGTCAGTAACCTCTGCCCCATTCCCTATTCCCCATGAGATATTAATGCACCATTTGCCTAGGATATTGACTCTGTAGTCCCCTTTAATGGAGAATGCGCTATAACACTGTGCAACTAGGTTTTTTTTCCTTACCAACAAGGCCAGCCTCAACAGCATGGTCAAAGTAGTAGGAGAAGGCATAGATCCAGCTGTCTTCCATGTCATCTGGCTCCTGTATGACACCTTTCACAACCTTTAGCATTTCTTTGTAACAGCTCTTGTAGCCAGTAAAACCTAAGGAGTGAACAATAGTGCAACGCATACTGCATTACTGCATTCCTTAAAACGCTTTCTTAGTCTAATTCATTTTAAAGTAAAAAAAAAAAAATTACAGATTTTATTTTTTTTACCTCCTGGCTTTCCGCTGACTTTGTATATTAACCCTCCAAAGCTAATTTTTCCTTTATAATTCTTAGGCAAGCAGGAGCTCGGAAAAACCCTCTCTTCTGGAGCTGGAACAATATTGCAAACATGAAAATAGGACCCAGTGGACAATGCCTAATGCCTCATATTATCTCATCTATTGGTATGACAACAGTGAATAGGCCAAAACATAATATTTCACAGATTCACCTTTTGAGCCCAAAGCACCGATAGCAGCAAGCTGAGCAGCTTTGATTCCATTCCCTGAATAACTACAAAGGGAAGTCAAGTGCACTTTAAAACCACATTCTTATTATACAACATTTCCAAACTACAAGACAACTTTTAATGAAGTTACCTGTGCGTGTATAATTGATATGTTGTATTAAACATACTGATTCTTGCTGTGTAATCAGCAGGAAATCTCTTCGTTTTCTGTAAATAAATAAAAAAGATCTAATGTTTACTTAAAGGGGTGGAAGTTTAAACAATATCACATGAGAAAGAATGCAGTTATACATAATATAGAGCAAGTAGAACAAGAGCAAGTACTGTGCTGATATGCAGTATAACCTCACTCTTGCTAATGTGATATTGCTTTTATGATTGCTTTTTACTGACATTTCAGACACAATATGGCAAATTATTTTTGCTCCCGAAGGAATATATTCCAAAGAAACCACATTTTTCTAGCTCACATCGTTTTGGTCAATCCCATTGAAATTGGTGTCCCTTATTTTGTTTTTCATTTTCATCTGAGAATCTTTCATATTTTATATCAAATGTTATATTCATGAAATCATTGTTCGCATGTTTGCTGATGATGTCACCATGTTACTGTAGTAACTGTTTAAACTAGAAAGTGGAATTTTATGTGGCGAACACAAATAAGCAGAGTGATACAAATAGCGAAATGCTCCAGTGTGGTTATATACTAGTTATAAGGACGATTGGAATGTCACAGGACCAATCAAATTAGAGGACAGAAATTACCTGCCTTATGAACAAGCTACTATACACAAAAGACACTCACTTTTGGAAGAAATGTGATTTGTGTTGATCCTCCACCCAAATCCAAAATACCTACTGATTTCCTTGTGCTGGGAAAAAGCTGACCTAAAAGTACAGTTAAAAAAATGTTTTTCATGTTGTTGTAATTTCATGACTGCCACCTTAACAATAAGGCATAATATTATGGAGGTAAAAACAAGACAAAGATTTGAATGTTAAACACAGAAACTACTTGTTTCGAGTTAACCTCCCTGTAATTTGAAGCTATTTTATTTTATAGTTCAGACTGTAAAATTAATTCATATATGACTTAATAATTTACTCTCTTCTATTCTCACTCACATTCAGTAGATGCTTTTTTCTGGTCATGAATGCAGTGGATCAGGAACCTTTTATTATTTTAACAAGTCATATTTAATGTGCAAACTTTTTCTTGGCAAAAGCAATCATGCTAGCAATTGCAATCAACCAATATCTAGATAATCAGTTCTCATTCAAGGGCTTGATATGCTTAACTGAATCTGAATGTCATGAGTTAATGTAAAAAAAAAAAAAAAAAGTAAATGCAGATAGGTGTTTTTTTTCATAGTATATTAATGCTGTGAATTCTCACATTTGATTGTCACAAGGTGTGGATTGATTTTATATTACAACATGGGAGAGGCTGTAGCAAGAACAACAGGTTACATTAATACCCTTTTGTTCCAAAACATTACTGTTTCTATGGTAACAGCTCATACACATGGCATATGCTCTACATGATCTATGACAAAAAGAATATATACTTATTACAACAGTGTTGTTTAAAAAAAAAAACATAATATATAACAATTATAATATATAATATAATACATATTAATACCTAAAAACATAATATATATGATATTGTGAAGTATTTCTAAGAGATGTAACAGCTATGGAAGCAGCATCAAGTGTGTTCTTTGTAACTGCTGTAACACTGCTGTGTAATGGTGAATAGAAACAGCGACAGAGACAAAAGAAGACATGGGTGCAAAAATGACTCATTTATTATTGCTATAACCTAAGTGATAAGAGGAACTAACTTGTCTTTCAGGCATTTCAGGCGTTTTTTTGGTAAAAAAAAAAGTGTGAAATGTATTATTTCTCACATATAAAGTATTCTAAATCTTCATCTTATTTTTGTTTCCATACAATATCAGCAGGAAATTAAAAAATTTCATGGTTCTTAGGCCTTGATTGTGTAAAAATTTTAGAATGCTTGTAACGTAATAACGTTGTTTTGGAGTCTAGACATAAAAACAAAAAAAAACTTACCTGTCAAAAAGTTTACAGTCACCCATGCCAAAACACCTGCAAAAAAAGGGGAAGGATGCTTCATATTTATTTGTAATCTAATCTTATGTAATCCTAAAAGATGAAAAAGAAAAAGAAAAATAATAATGGACGGTCTATTATTATTTTTCAACCTTGTTATAATAGAGAACTTGTTTACGTGATTTGCTTTATACATCTTATAAAACTAAATGTTATCTGTGTATAATCATATGTAAGACACATTTCTCAAACTGGCCACAGAAGCCACAGCTTAATAGTCCAGATCACATAACAGCAGTATTATGCAACCAGACATCGTTCAATAACACTAAGAGAAAATGTCAAACTGCTGTCTAGTCATAACTACACCATAATTCAGGTAATCCACGCTTCAGACATTTCCATGACATCACAGGTGATGTTTATGATTCCTCCATAAGTGCAACCTGCTTTTACATTGTAACTGGACGGTAGCTTTGCCAAAGTTTGTTCTGCTGACAAAACTTTTTTAATCAGTCATCTTCAACACACACCTAAAGCTTATCCGTTTGGGCTAAAGTCAACATACCTTCACTGGTTCCATTCATTATGCTTACACTATCAGCAGGCACAAAGAATGGCGAGTCATCAAACACATCTTGAACCTGATGGAGGGACACAGGGCAAGATTAAAAAAGCAAAATGTTTTCAGTCCCTTTTTAATCAAAGTCAAATAAACAGCTAAGATCACATTTACCTCCTGTAGAAGTGCCTGAGCTTTGGCAAGTGGCAGCATCCTCAGTCCTGCTGTTGCCTTCAGCATCACTGGGGTGCGTTCCCACTCCGCATGAGGTACTCTGCTCTTGGCAACCTCCAGCAACTGCCTCACAGAGTCTCCAGCCTATACAAGCACATGAACACACACACACACACCTGACTTGTCCATTGTTTTCTTTTTTCTTTTTTTTTTTTTACAACAGGCAGATGAATTTTTATAAACAGAATTTTCCAAAGAATGAAAAATGATTTTCCAGTCATTCTCTCAAAGTCATATGCATGACAGCTGTTGCTCATGGGAGGATAAGAAAGAGTGACTCACATTTGCTAACATCCTTAAAACCAAAATAAACACTACAACCACAAACAATCACTTATAGACTGGCAACAACACACCCATACATTATTAGAAGTGAGGAATACAAGCTTACTAATCTTCACAAACTGGCGTCTTATAACTCACTAACACTACATTTACAAATAGCCTAATAAAAGGTTAGAGATTTCTTAGTACATGTTTTTATTTCATTTTTTTGGAAAACAGTGTAATGGTAATTTTTTACATTTTCTAAAGCTGTCATGAAGAACAAATTTTACTACATGAAGTGAAGAGCACCTCGGGCTCTGTCATGTAGCTTAGCATGCAGTCTGCAGTCATGCTGCTGGCTTTAAAAAATCACAAGAACTTTGGCTTTTACCAAAATGAGCATCTTCTACGTGAAAGATTCCTATAGATTCAAAACAAATGCAGCTCCAAACCCAGTTATGGGCTAAAATAATAATAATAATAATAATAATCAAATGGACATAGTTGACAAATAGACATAGACATAGTTTTTATGGTGATATTTATTTACTTATTTATTATATTTTATTATTACCTGCTAAATTAATTGAGAACAATATGTAGTTCATCCTATATGTAGCCCAATCTTTAGACCAGGGCTGTTCTAATCCAGTCCTGGTGGGCCAGTGTCCAACTTATTTGGAATTCAGTAACAGTTAAACAAACCCAGTAAGCCTGGCAATTAACACATTAGTTCTCAGCTGTGTTAGTGCAGGAAAAAATTTGGACAGCCCTGGTTTAAACAGTGTTTATCAGTTTGTTGTCTTTCAGTGAAATTGGAATTGAATTGAAAAAAAAAATCTCTCTTTTTTTTTTATTATTATTTTGGGGAAACTGTCTTTTAAAGTGCTTTAAATCACATTGTAGTTGAATGATCAAATTTGATTTGTCAGAATGTGTTATTTTCTCATAACGTACAGTTAGTTCCGGCTGTAACATGAACGTTGACATTAATGCACTTGTTTAAATACATTATTGTTTCTATAGTGCCAACTCATTCATAAGTACTTTATAAAGAATACTCCACATTATCTAAGACTAATAATAAATGGATACTGGTTACTGCAGCTCATATGTAGGTGAGAAGAGGAACTAATGTATTTCTTAAACGTTCTATAACATTAAATCAAACTACACACTGCAAAGATATGTTTTATTTTAAAAAAACTAAGCATTGTAAATTTTGGCAAATTTGCTCTGGAATAAGCAAAATAATCTAGACCAAAGTAATCCAGCCCATCCTCATTTACGTTTTTTTTGGCGCCATGGGTAAAAATGTATAGAAAAAGTCACCACATGAGGGCTTTACTCACTTTTTCTGGCATGTCAGCATAGGCAGATAAACCAGGCTTTACAGACTGGAAAATTTCATTATCCAAAATGGGGAGTTTATCTAGAAAGCAAACAGAAACACAACAAAAGTTAAACTTAACATTTACACAAAAAATATGCAATATAAAAATATGTCCTTATAATTCAGCTAATGTTGAAAGAAAACTGATAAACCCCCTCACCCGTCTGCTTTTGCATGAAGGCGTAGATATGAATCCTCGTTCCAGTGCTCCCAGCATCAAACATGATTCCATAGAACATGTGGCTGGCATTGGCACGATGATTAGCAGAGGGCAAAATTCTTTCAATGCTTTCCCCAAGATGCAGTCCACTGCCCACATAACCCTGGGACTTTGAAACTCTCACCAAGAGCCACAGAAGGAGCAAATGCAGCACACGAGCCATGCTCGCTGAATTCCAAACAAACTCTCTTTCTAGGGAAGCTTTTAAAAATCAAAAACAGAAGTTAAGCACACAGGGTCTAGTGCTGTTTATAAAGCAACAGAAGGCCACACCCACATAAATGGCAGTAAGTAAGCGCAAGGCTGTTTTTTTTTTTTTTTTAAATATACATATGAAATACATCAAATTATGGGATCAGACACAGAAACAACCTCACACATCTAGTGTAACAAATTAGTTTCAGACATCATGTTAATGGGAAAGACATTTTCCCAAAGGATAATAGATTTTAGCAGCTTAAATTAGGGCTAAACATCGTCCATGTCAGCTTGTAACTTACTATTATAAATGTCCAATATAAAAGAAGTAAACAGGTGAGTTTGTCAAGCTGTACTTGACAAATGTGGGGAAACATTTGTATGTGTGCAAATAGCCACCAAGATGATTAAAATAAACAGAATAACAATGTCTTTTTGGACATGACAGATAAAATGTTACAAATGTTGTAAACATTTGGTGCTTATGTACAATCATGTGACATACTGTATATGGCTGTAGCAATACACTACTATATGTAATCTCATGTTCATTTAATTGTTATTTATTTGATTGTTTTATAGTTTATCTGCCACAAAATAGACACTGCTTTGTCAGTTGTGACATGTCATGTAAAGCGTAACTTTTATTATTTCTCAAAAAGCTTAAATTAGCTCTGGAACTATTGTTCTCTTCCCATGCTTCAGGTTACTTGAGATATTCCATGACCCTGAAGTGGGTTTTTCATAAGGGGAACAACTCTGATTCAGAATAAAGGGAAAATTTAATCATACCAGGAGACACATCAACTTCCTTTAACACATTTGTAACTGTTTAAAAAAACTCCACAGATCCACAGAATTACTTTATTAATTGTTATTATGTGTATACCCAGCTGAACAGTGTGTGATAATAATTTTAAATCCGGCGTAAAACCCCCTGATTAAACAAAAGGGTTCCAACAGACACAAGCTGGATACATCTGGATACAGGGTATAGGATGTGTTACCACATGAGCAGTCAGGAAGCGCAATAAAGGGGTTGTTTTATGGGCGACCTTCTCCTCTTAGACTATTATAATGCCTTACTTGGTTTATTGTATTTATTTATTCCTTTTCTTTTGAAGACATCATTGCTCTGCAGCATTTATTTGCATGTGCCTTTTGCACATGCAAATAAGACTTCTGCACAGTACTTCTTCAACCACGTTGTTTCGTTTTCATTTAAAACACTATGATCATAGAGGGGAATATGAAATTCCCGCTGAATGTGTTTCTTAGTGTATGTTCAGAATGCAGTGTTTGTTCAATAGTGTTGAACATTTCTCTTACAGCTTGGTGGGGTTACCCTGTGCGCAGCATGCATGTGAAGATGTCCAAGAAGAAGTAAGGACTCCACAGTGTTTGAAGTGCACTTACCTGTGTGTAATGCTCAGTGTGTGAGAGACAGAGGTGCAGCAGGTGGCAGCTCAGGCTGGTCATGTCCCTGGCATGGTGTCTCACATCTCCCGGCTCGCGCAGCATTTTCACTTTAAACTTGTATATAAACCAGATCCAAACTATAATGACTGAGATTCACCAAGAAGGTGTCGAGCTTACTGATCAGGATTATTGTTTATAAGATGTGTGGTTATCTGGTACCTGCAGTTTGTTTACTGTAAACATTGCCAAACACTACTGTGACATGGCTAGATATAAGTCATAATTACAAGCTGCACTTGTTTATTACCGTATACTATACACTCCGCTGTTGAACAGAACTAGCTGACTGCGTGTGTTTCGTGGATAATTTTAGCGCCACAGACACGAAACACCGAGCGAGTTCACCCAGCTTGCCGCGAGCTTTTGATTGACACCTACAGCTGACCGCGTTAACCCGCCTGACCCCGCCCCCTTATTCAACACATTCTCAAAGCTACTTTAAACATTACCCTAATATTATTTATTGATATTATTTTTGTATACTTTCTGTTATTGACAGATTTTTAGATAAGCTAAAGATAAAGAACGAACAAGCCTACATAAAATGGCGACGCGAAAAAGCTAGTGGAATTCTGGGAAATGAAGTTCTTACTACAATTACTACTACAATCAGATGCAAAAAGGATTGTGGTATAAAAAAGTGACAAATCGAGGAGTTGTGGAAAAGTAAAAAGTGCTTTCCATCTAACTTGTGATTTTGACTGTTGCTATACATACCATTATGCACACACATTTTATATATATATATATATATATACACACACACACACACAGTATATACAGTATAATGATATAGAGCTAGTATGATATAAATAAAAGATGAGTAATATTTTTTCCCCCACAATGACAGCTCTTGTACATTGTCTTATTATGTTCTGGGAGATGCCTGTGTCATTTCTAATCAGGAAAAAACTTTCAAAAAAAAAAAATTTTGCCTGGGGTATGGATCATTTCGGGCTTGACTGTATAAAATGCTGAAGACATTCAAATTATGCAATAATCCCCTTTAAACAGTTAACCTTAAGCCTGTGTCTGCTACTTTTGTTTTGTTGTTGTGTAAAGCCTTCATAATGGCTCTAATGCTGTTATTAGTGATTTTTGCGGCTGGTAACTCTAAATGAACTTCTCCTCCGCAGTAGAGGTAAGTTTTGGTCTTGCTTTCCTGGGATGGTCTTGACAATACTTGACAATACTGTTCTTGCAAGAACTATTCGAGAACAGTTGACCTTCCTGTCTTAAAATAACAACTGCCTGTTGTTACTTAGTTATTTAATACCATATGTGGTATGTCATAGTTTATAGTTCTAGAATGTAGAAAAGAAATCCAAACTTGTGTCCAAATTTATATATATATGGTATATCCATATATATATCAAAATTTGATATATATATATATATATATATATATATATATATATATATATATATATATATATATATAAATCATTTTTCATTTTCTCCCTGAAGTTTAAGCCTGTGAGTGACTTTGACAAAGAGCCAAATTGTGATGCCTAGATAACTGGGTAAAGTCAACTCCAAAACTGCAGCTCTTGTGGGATGTTCCCAGTCTGCAGTGCTCAGGACCTACCAAAAGTGATCCAAAGAAGCAAAACTAGTTAAATGGTGACAGGATCATGGGCAGCCAAGGTTCACTGATGCAAATGGGGAGTGAAGGCTGGCCCAGAAGAGCTCTTGCTCTAGCTCAAATTGCTGAAAAAGTTATGTTTTATCCACTAGAAAGATGTCAGAACACACAATACATCACATTTAGTTGTTTATGGGTCTGCATAGCTGCAGACAGTTCAGGGTGAATATGCTGACCATTTTCTACAATGGGTGTGTGAGCATCAGAACTGGACCAGGGGGCAGTCAAAGAAGGTGGCCTGGTCTTAATCAATTAACACCTGTCTAAAATTTGTTGCTGACCAAGTACACCCCTTCACGGACAATGCATTCCTTCAGCAGGATAATGCACCTTGTCACTGAATCATTAATGGCTTGAAAAATACAAGTTTATTATTAAAAATATATATTTGAATTATGAATTATGAAATAATTGAGCAATTGAGCAAGGCCCTTAACCCTCAACTGCTCAGATGTGTAATGAGATAAAAAATGTTAGTCGCTCTGGATAAGAGCGTCTGCCAAATGACTAAATGTAAATGTAAATGTAAATAACTGTGGAATTTTGAAAGCTGTATATTGTCCTTATAAGAGTTGTGGCTTGCCTGACTCATTCAAAAACAGGTTACAATTATACAAGTACAGTATCATCGCTGACATTATTGGGATCACCCTCTATGCAAAAGGTCTGCAGTAGATGTTTTCGAAACCATCTGTCTTTTCTGTCCAAGTGTGAGCACCCGAAGAGGATGATATCACACAGGCTGTATAAATCTCTAAATTTACTGAAGTGTGATCACATATTTATACAGTTAGAGCATACATAGTCAGTTCAAGTGGACTCAAAAACAAAACATACTAGAAGTAGACTACTTATACAAATAAAAATGTTCAAAGCCCATAAGCAGTTTCTCAGTATGACTCTGCATGCATTACTGAATAAGAGAGAGACACAGAACATGACGTGAACTTTATGATTAATTATGAATTAATTTTACATTTACTCATTTATCATAAGCAGTTTACAACTAAAACCGAATGCAACTGTGCAGCCGAGGGTTAAGGGCATTGCTCAATGCTTCATTCCCTAAATAGTTAACAGTCTGTATGTTGGGATAGGTGATACAGAGTGTTTATTATGTTCATTAAGTCTTTTAATGAGAATGTCACATTCAACTAGATATTTGTATTACTAAAACTAACGATCATATATTTCACAAGGTAAAAAGAACCCTGATAAAAAAAGCAGGCTTATTACAATAATTTCACTTAACGTTAGGCTACTAGACCTGAAGGGAAGCTTTAGATAAATAATTTAGGTTCAGCTGACAAAAAGGATGGAAACTCCTGGCCTCCTCAGTCCCCAGACCTAAATCTACTAAACTGGCTTTATAAAATAACAAGACATGTAACAGCATCAGTGTGTGCTAAAAAAATACCCTAATGAAGAACTTAAGGTAATCGATAAGATTTAAAGGTTTACAGGGCAGGAGCAGTCATTGGTTAAGGTGTTGGACTACTGATCAGAAGGTCCCAGGTTTAAACCCCAGCAGCAACAGCCTGCCACCGCTGGGCCCCTAAAGCAAGTCCCTGAATAAGAGCGTCTCCCAAATGCCATAAATGTATAAGGATTAATATTGCAAAGGCTGTTTCTGAAGAAAATGGGGATCTTTTCCCTTACATGGTATGTATATTACAATATACATACATAACATATTTATTACTAATAGTACTATTAGAGATAATAATAATTGTGCATGTTACACTATATGGACAAAAGTACCATTTGGCCAAACCTGCCACCAAAATCTTCCACAAACTGTTGCCACAAAGTTGGAAGCATAGCATTGTCCAAGTAGTCTTGGTATGCTGAAGCATTAAGATCGCCCTTTATTGAGGATAAGGGGCTAAAACAGTTTTAGCCAAACACTTCTGTCCATATAGTATATTTTAAACGTAATTTCAGTAATACAGGGTAGGTCAAAATAACTAGGCAATATTTAATGGCTATTGAACTTGTAGTATCACTGGAGTCTCCTCATTTTACTCTGTGAGCACGTCATTAGGCCAGCATTTTCCAGGACACTGGCCTTTAATACGTCTAGATCTCACTTCATGTAATTTTTGTGGGCAACGCAAAGGAGGAGGTATACAGGATAAAGCTTCGCACCCTGGCGGACTTGCTGGCATGGAGATTTAGGAGGTTCTCAGCAATACTCCAAATGACTTCCTTTGAAAGACTTTGCATTGCATCAGAGGAAGCTGTGCTATGTTAAAAAAAAAGATTTGCTTTGTTAGTATAGTAAGTACATATACAATTTGTTTTACTCACTCATTTATCGTCTATACCGCTTAATCCTGTATACAGGGTCACGGGCAGCCTGAAGCTTATCCCACGAAACACAAGGCAGGGTATAACCTGAACAGGCTGCTAATCCATCGCAGGGCTCACACTCATTCACACACTACCGGCAATTTGGGAGAGTGCTAACCACTAAGCCACTGTGCCACCTCAATTTGTTTCAATAAATTTTTATTAGAAATATAGACTTTAATACCAATTTTTAATGCCCAATTTCCACCCACTGTGAGTTTTCGGTAATACATAATGAATTAAATAGTGCACTGAGAGTCTGAGCTGGTTGATTGATCCTAGTCATAATCACACTTCCCTGTCTAATCATTATATCGACCAAGAATGTTGTAAAACATATGATCTAGACGAAATATAAAGTAACACATGTTCCTGATTGTTAAAATCAATAATAAGCTGGGGGAAAAGATAATATAATAAAAACACATGTCAAATAGATGAATCGGACCAGCGGCTGGCGGACTTGATGCATGAACGCAATTAAGCACGAGCGCAACATGAAGCCACAACACAGTGAAATTAAATTAAGAGCTGCAGAGTGTAGGAGGCAGCAGGGCCATGTTACTGCCGGTAAGAACACAATGCTCTATTAAAACATGCACACTCTCCCATTTCATCATCTGACTTTACAATTATTTTTGCATTCCACAATTCCCAAAGTTATGTCTTTATTTATTCATTACAGTATTTTCTTTTACCAAGCTCTCTCTCTCTCTCTCTCTCTCTCTCTCTCTCTCTCTCTCTCTTTTACTGTGTGTGTGTATGTAACTTGCATTGAAACTACTTTCCATTAGATGAAGTGTTGCCATGGCAACAGGACAAACTTAAAAATGGCGTTCCTCCAGTGGAGTTGCCAGGACGTGGCCAATTGGATAGAATCACTCGGATTTCCCCAATACACGGTAAAAATATAGATGCATGTATATTAGCACTGTGACATAGATATTAATGCTCCTGAAAATATAAAGGAATTTATGAGTTTATTTCGAGCAGAGCTCCAACCTGGGCCTGGGTCATATGAAAAAAAAAAACATAGGTTGTTTAACTAGGAAGAGTAGAAAGCAATATTAAAAATCTTTTAGAATAGGGAGTCACTGATTAGGGTAGGAAGCATTTAAAGTTGTTTTTGAGGAAGACTGGACTGGAAAGTCAGCTTTAAAGGACAGGGAAGCTGAGGAGATTGAGATCAATAGGTGGCGGCGATGCAACTTACAGAACTAAAGATGCTGAATGGTACTGAGAGGACACGTGTTGAGCTGAAAAAGTGTGCCAAAGTGCAAGACACAGAACAAGTCAAGACAAGATCAGGAAAGGAAGCATTAGATGTTGCTGTTGTGAAAAAAAGGCTTTAAGAGGCCGGAAAGATGAAGAACAATGAGACCTACGGTTGGCGGTAAAGTAACCTACTGGATTTCAACCCTCATTAAACAAGTAGAAGAAGAAGAAGAAGAACCAAACATTTCAAATTCTATATTTTCATTAGACTTTATAGAAGTAAAAGATAAATCCATGAGAGGCCATTTGTGCTTAATGTAGCCTACAAATTCGAGCAAATCTTGCATAAGCAATGGGACTTTGAAAATGCCAGTGTTTCCCCCCTCTTGTTAAAAAGTCTGGGCAGCTTTTCTTTCATAACGCTTTGTCATCACTGTCCAGTTATGCTTTGCCAGCATCACGTGGACAAGAAAACAGTCTTCTTTTCATAAACATCAGCAGTGTGTGCTCTTTTCTTAACAACACTGGAAAACAGACACCAAGACAAACATAAATACAGATGTAGGCCACAGATGAGCACACATGTTTTCGTATTGCTTTGAAAATTAATCTTATATTTTATCTGAATAATTAAAGCAATAACGTACATAAAATCATGGCTTTAACTTGTGTTTTAATTGTATTTTGAACTGCTCACAGGCATGTTTTACTGAGAATTTCATCACAGGCAAAAAGCTGATTTATGTGAACTGCCATTATTTGCCACGATTAGGAATCACTGACTTTGAACATATGAAGGTAAGAATACATTATCTACCACAAGAAATACATTCCATATAGCTTGAAATACATTGTTTTTAAGATTCTAACATAAAAAAAGTTCCCGTCTTTGTTTCTGTAGGATGCAATTGGCATTACTTAAAAAATGCAGTTATAAAAATAGCAAAAGTTTAGGGGAAAAAAATATCACACATAACTCTCCACCCTGTTTCTAAGTTAATTTCCTATAAATTCACTTCTCTCTGTACTCATAATGAAATTTTAACACTTACCCCCTCCCTGTCTCCTCCCTACTATTCATCATCTCCTGCCCGGGGGTACTGACTATCTAGCACAAATCAGAGGCTGCCAAGAATTATCCCAAGTTCTCAGAGTTCCCCTTATGTGTAACAGAATCACTCATTTAAACCCTTTTCTTTTACTCTTTCCGCATAAATGGAGTCAGTAAGTTGAGAACTTATATATATTTCTGCTCAGCGTTGAATGGAGACACAGCAGCTATACCTAAGAGCCTAAAAGACTCAAAAAACTTTTAAATCCAGTAGACAAGTTATAAGAAATTCAAGCATTTCATCCTGAAGATCACTCATTTTGATGTCTCTTTTGCAGGCAATCTCAGCACATGTCCGTGAGCTGCTAGGCATCTTGGAGCCATTGTGGAGTCGCAGTATTGCAGACTCACCAAGAGATGATATGGGCATGTATTTGGAAGAAAAAAGCAGGAGTGGAGAAAGAGCTGATTCCCTTACCTATGCTCAGTTCCTCAGTTACCAAAAGAAATAAACAGCAAGATTATAAACAGCCCATGAAGTTCAATAAAAACCTAAAAGACATTAAAGCTTATGTTTTAATTATAATCAGCTTTACAGATTTGGCAGAGCAGCTTCATTACTTTTAGGACTATACTGTTCTTCACAACATGATCTATCCCTGGTGTGTAATTGTGGGGAATAGGTATGGCTTAGTGGGCTTTGTCTTCATAATTTAAGCATTCTTTGCCTTATGTGTTTTACAGTGTTGTGAACTGGAAGTTATTTAAGATTTAATTTGGCCTAATCTTTGTGTAGTACAAAACTCTACTCCAATGCATACTGTAGCTCTGGGAATAAATTTACATCAACCAATAAACAGAATGTGTACGTTTCTAGGGATGCACCAACCTGATAAGGAGTATCTGTATCAAAGTCAATACTGGCCTGGAGCACTGTATTGGCATCAGACTGGCTGGGAAATGTCTTCCAAAATGATTCAGTGACCTATTTTATGGTGTGAGTGTGAACGGTGATGGCCGACACAACGCAGATCTTGGACACAACTGGTTTTGAAGTGTTGTACATATGTTATGCACAGTTTGACAAGAGGGACAGCTTGGGTCGCAGGAACACTAACCAATGCTTATCAGTGCATGTTTTAATCTGGGAATTAATGATCACTCAGAACACACATTAATAATTTATTTTTGGGGGGCTGAAATTTAATATAGCTTTGCTTCGAGTAGCTCCACCACTTAGACCTATAGAATTTCAGGCCTTTTTTTTTGATAATCAACATGATGCATGGATTAAGGCCTTGATAAGTGACATTAATCTGTTCTTACTGCAGTTGATTCAGCTCAATATGCTTAATTAGTGTAGAAGAGACGGGATTGATGACATGCCCTTCTGTAAACCTGCTAAGCAATACTGTGGATTAGCTACACTTGCAATTAAACATCTTGATCGCGATTTTTCCCCCCTTCTTCTTCTTCTTCTTCTTCCCGGAGATCTCTAGTCTGAAGCCCCGCACGTCCAGCTGCGGTGCGCGTTGCGCTGTCATCATGTCAAAGCGCGGCGGCGCGCGGGGAAGCGAGCGGATGTGACACCTGCCTGCTCCGCCGCTCCACACTGACACCACCGGAGGCCATATTTGGGGCGGGTGAGCCAAGAGCTGCTGAAAACATCTGGCCTGGCCTGCTGAGATGCGATCCCAGTTCAAGCCCAGTCGCGCTGTGTGTTTGGCCACCGAGACGTTTTCTCCGTTAGAGCGGCGCGTGATGCGGGCACGCGCGGAGACACAGACGCGAAGGAGCATCCGCAAGTGAGCGTCTCGTGCACACGGGATCCTCGTATCCGGACGTCTGTTTCTCCTGCAGAGATGGGATCTCATCCGTGTTGTTTTATTTAGTCATCTATTCCAACGCTAAAGGAGCAAACTGGGCGATCATGCTGCTGTAACGGGGGGAAAAAAAGCGGGCTTTGGTGGGAAGAGGGGCGGTGTGCCGCACGAAGCAAGCCTCAGATCTACACAAGGTAATTCTTTCACAAGGCGTTGCACCCTGGTGCTTTCCTTCTTCGCGATCCCGCCATTGTGCTAATATTAAAATGAAAGTTTTATTGCTTTTTAAAAAAAATTGTTTATTAATTGTCGAAATATGATCTTATGGAGACTGAACCTGTTCGTGTAGATAGTACATGGCAAGGTCACAGAATTCCATACACCATTTGGAATCTCGACTGTATACTCGGATTGCATTGCAAAGTCGTTCCCTACCGACAAATATCCCTCTTGTAGCCTAATGTTCAATGCATAGTCTGTGTGGTTACCAATTATGCATGCCTAACCTTGGTGTTGAGATGGCAAGCTGAGCATCTTATTACCGTCTCAGAGCAATGTGGCATCATTAAACCTTCGTTTTCATATTTTCATAAGTTACATATTAATCCAATTGATTACCTAGGTAATGAAGAGATTTATCCATCCTAACAGACTAACTTGGCCACTACATATGTATAGTCGTCACTGTTCAATGCATAATTAAAGCTCTAAGCATGCATATATGAATATACCTTGAACCAATATTTTTAACCATCAATGCTTTTATAAACTAAGGAAAAAATAATGCAGGCTGTGCAGTAAGACGTTGTCCGACAGAACATGGATGTGTGTGTGAGAGAGAGAGAGAGTGAGAGAGAGACGTGCATGAAAGCTCACTCATAAAGCTGAGTGCAAGATATTTCATTGATTTCAGTAACATGAGTGACAAAAGCAGTCATATCTCAATAAAGATTGCACTAGACCAACCTGATAATGGTGATGTCATCTGCATGTGGATCATCCCAGTATACAGGGTGTATATGTCTGGATTACCTGTCCTTAATTGTAAAAGGGACTGAATCATAATTAATCTGGCTGCACATGTTCAGGGGAAAAAAAATCAGTAAAACAAACAAGGAGAGAAAAATGCATGGTCGAATGATTTTACTGACCTGATTTTAGTGACAGTGATAATGTGCAAGCAGTCACCACTGCTCCATTAGCATTATTATGAAAATGCCTTTTAAGCATGAAGCTGGGCCGACATGTTCCTGTCACTGAAAGGTCTGGTGTCTTGTACGTCTGCAGGTTTCGTTTGAAATCGTTTCTGTTTTATCTGCTAGCATAGAGGTGAGTGTAGTAGGTCAATACAGAGAGATATTCTTACATTCAGAATTGCCAGCTGGATCCTTGATATTTTATGTTAAACATACCTACATAATAAAGAGACCTGCAGGAAACAGTCTTTTGCAGCTTAACAATCGAAAGCATCTGACTACTGCAGTCTTAAACCCGATCCCAGATGACCCTGATTACACACACAACATGGTGCAGGGCAGAAGCTGTCTAAAAGGAGGGCCAGAAAGTAAGATATAATAGCCATGAATTTATGTGTATTTTTAGAAGCAGGGTTTGCATGTATCAGGTTTCGTCTGCAATCTGACAGCATGTGATAATCTGTAAAGGGTGATGTATATTTGGAAAATATTTCCCCCCTTCTCTCCATTCCTTATATATTCTTCCTTTATAAAAATATCTTATGTTCAATTCTTCTTTATATCCCAACATGCATTTATGCTGTTCTTTTCACATTTGATGTTTTTCTCTTGAATAAAAAAAAAAATAAAAATCCCGACTCTGAGCAAGTCGATGCAGTGTTTCAGTGGGGGGTAATAGCGGCTCCACTTCATCCCAGCAAGCAGACAGAAGCTCTGCCAGCTAAAGCAGCCAGCTGGTTGGCCTGCAGTACCAGCGGCAGTTAGTTAATAAAGTGGCATGATGTGAAGAGCATTTGACATGCTAAAAGAGTGTTATAATCAGTTCATTGAACAATTACATCACATCTCAATTCATATGAACAACCTTTAGGTCAAATAATGTGGCAAAATGTCACAAATATTCAGAGGAACACAAAAGAGAAGCTCTTTAGCCTGCTCGGGAGCAGAACATTTCTAAATTTAAAGAGACAGGATTAGATGTAGAGGAAATTTTATCATGCAATATCTTTTTCTGTTCTAGTCATTTCAGTTGAGGCCGTTAGGATTTCATATCGTATACGTCAAAATAGCTTGGATTTATGGCTGATTTTACACACAGATACCAAGATTGTGATCTGATAAGTCCCTCATGTCTGTAACTATGATATATGACAGTTAGCTTTTCAACATGACAGTTAGTGTTAAGTTGTGACTGGAGTTAAAGGCCTGTTTCCCTTGATGGCACATGTCAAAGTTACAGTTGATATGCTGAATATATGCTGCATAAAAGAATATTCATACATCAATACTGACCAAATTATTAAATCTACTAAAATATAATGCACTCTGTTTATTTTACAGAACATGCGAGAACTAGAGTATGAAAAGTCTTACCTGAGAAAATAATAAGCAGATTCATAATAAGATTCATAATTTCACCATTCATCATTTTTAGATTGTATTAAAATTTTGATCCTTTGTCAAGGTTATATCCCTGTCAAGAGTCATTGAATATATATATACTATATCCCTCCTCACATGTGTATACTCAGAAACTTGAGCAGCATTGAAGCACTATGGAAAATCAATATGAACAGAACCACATCTACCTCCTGATGTGGCATATGTGCTGATCCTTTCTCTTTGTCTCCAGATGATCTTAAGAGGCATCAGCCTCATTTAAATGAGTAACTAGATGGCCAGTGGAATCTTTCATCATTTATATTCAAAAATGAAAGGCTAAGCATTATCATGCCAAAATCCTGAACTAGTACAGCAGGGGTTTTTGTTGATCTGTCCCAGGCCCAGCCTTGTGTATTTACTCCTTCTTATTTATGGCACTTTTTTGATATTTATATATAACAAAACGTTATTGTGGATAACAGTTTGAACACTGTAAAAAAAATGAACATTTAAAAGATATGTTTGCACCTGAGAGGTGCGGGTGTTGTTATGTTGTTATGACCTGAATTACAAACTGAGACAGTTCTGATTCATCTTTCTTCTTCACAGGGGTGGTATTATAACAGCTGACCCAGATGGAGACCTTATTTGTTTACTTGATGGTCATGATCATGGCAGTAAAAGCCCAGAAGATCCAAATTTGTCCCAAACGTTGCATTTGTCAAGTACTGCCTCCCAACTTAGCCACCTTATGTGACAAAAAGGGGCTGCTTTTTGTTCCCCCAGACATTGACAGACACACAGTAGAACTGCGACTTGGGGACAATTTTATCACAACTGTCAAACGGAGGGACTTTGCCAACATGACCAAGCTTGTAGACTTGACACTCTCTAGGAACACAATAGGCTCTATCACTCCCCATGCTTTCAATGATCTGGAGAACCTGCGTGCCCTACACTTGGACAGCAACCGTCTGACACGAATCACAAATGACACCTTTAGCGGCATGTCCAAACTTCATCATCTTATTCTCAACAACAACCAGCTTACGTATATTCACATAGGAGCCTTTAACGACCTCCTTGCCCTTGAAGAGCTTGATCTCTCCTACAACAATCTAGAGAGTGCCCCATGGGTGGCCATCCAGCACATGACTAGCCTTCATACATTAGGTCTGGACCACAATATGATAGAGTATATACCTGAGGGCACATTTTCAGGCCTCATGAAACTTAAACGTCTGGATGTTACTTCCAACAAGCTGCAGAAGCTCCCACCGGATCCAGTCTTCCAGCGTGCAGGTGTTTTGGCCACGTCAGGTGTTTTGGGCCCATCATTATTTGCATTAAGTTTTGGGGGTAACCCGTTACGCTGCAACTGTGAGTTGCTGTGGTTGAGGAGACTACGGCGTGAAGATGACCTGGAGACTTGCGCTGCTCCGCAGCACCTCTCGGGGCGCTACTTTTGGACAGTGTCAGAAGAAGAGTTCCTGTGTGAGCCTCCTCTCATCACACGTCATTCTCAGGAGACTCGGGCACTAGAAGGCCAACATGTTACTCTGCGCTGTAAAGCACGGGGAGATCCAGATCCTGTTATTCACTGGATTGCCCCTGATGGCAGACTAGTATCTAACTCATCCCGAACATTGGTGCACACCGACGGGACGCTAGATATCCTCATCAGCACAGTGAAGGACTCTGGATCGTTTACATGTGTGGCATCCAACCCTTCTGGAGAAGCACAGCAGACTGTTCAACTATTTATCATCAAACTGCCACATTTCACTAACGACACAAGTTTAGTACAGGAACCAGATCCTGGCTCCTCAGATATTGCTACGTCCACCAAATCAGGTGGAGATGGTGCCACCGCCATTGGCAACACAAAAGCTGGGCAGGAAAAACGGGTGGTGATTTCTGAAATTACATCCTCCTCTGCTCTGGTGAAATTCAACTTACAACGGAATATTCCAGGGATTCGGATGTTCCAGATCCAATACAATGGCACATATGATGACTCGCTAGTATACAGGTAAGACAATAAATATGTATATTTCATCAACATATAAATTTCATGTACCATCCAATCAGGTATTAAGTTGCATTTTGGGTGATTTGAGTTATGCATATTTTCAGATTCTTGCTTCAATAAGCACTATTTTATTATTACTGTATCATGTCTGGTTGCTGAGATATGGCCAGTGGGAGTTTTCTTAGGGGGAGGACCTCGGAAAAAAGTTTGACATCCTAACTTTAGAATGTTTAAATGAAACGTCTGTGACATAGTAAGAAAGAGAGAACCCTTACTGTAATTTTATTTGTCACCAGAATTTCCCTGCTACCCCTAAAGATAACTGTGCCACCATAGTGAAAAACATGCATGTGGGTGACCAGCTAAATGGTATAAAGTGCTTTAAATCAAAGTTAAGGATTAAATGATTAGCAATTGTGTTAAAGGATCACAAAGTTAAGATTATTTATTAATTGATTTAAGATTTTATACATTTCACCTACTGTACCTCACACCCTCACGCAAAACTAACCTGTGTGACTTAATACCTGATTTGATATGACAGGTCACTTTGTACAAGGGTTATAATTATGAAATGAATAATTATATGCAATGTTCCTTCTTCATTTTAGTGCAATGACATTCTGGAAGAATTGTAGGATTTACAGTATTTAGGAAGCTACATATACTACTAGTTGGTGGTTTCAAGAACTAATCTGATTTAAAAAAAAAAAAGTTGATTCGAAATTAAATCAAGGTAAAAAATGTAGAAGTGCTCCCACTTCCACTCGAAATAGCTTGAAAACGCAAACCATGATTCTTATCTATATAAATGGTGTTCAGACTCTTTGAATGTGGAAGTAAGGAGGATTAATGGATAGCTCAGCAGCTTTATTTTAAACAGTCTGCAGAAGTAAAATTGACAATTTTATTATTATAACTATAATTGTTTTACTTTTTTGCCCTTCAGTTGAACACAGTGTGTTTTAAATACAAAGTCGTGAGTTTCAGATTTTGCTGATGTTCTAAACTATGTGTCCATACAGAATGATCCCCCCAACCAGTAAAAGCATCCTGGTGAACAACTTGGCAGCTGGGACATCGTATGACCTCTGTGTGCTGGCAATTTATGATGACGCGATGACCACTCTCACAGCTACCCGTGTAGTGGGATGTGTTCACTTTTCAACAGAGCCTCAGTACCTCCGGTGCCACTTCATGCAATCGCAGTTCCTTGGCGGTACCATTGTTGTGATCATTGGAGGTATCATCGTAGCCTCAGTCTTGTCTTTTATCATCTTCCTTATTGTGCGTTATCGAGTGTGCAACCAGGAAGGAGAGGACAAGGGGGTGGAGCTGGGGGAAATCCGTTCCCCTTCCAGGAGCGAGCAGCTGCAGGTCTGTGGAATCATTAAGTCTATGTCCAAGCAGGTTCTGGGCGTGGAGATGGATGCGTGTCGGAAGGTTTCTCCACAAGTGGAGTCAGTGCCCACCGTAGGAACTACATCTGGGCCGTGGACCTCGAAACCAGCCCTTCCTGACTGCACTGTTACTACCTCTGCCGCCAGTCACAGCTGGCATCCTGCCTCTCCCAACTCCCAGCGTCCCATGCATGCCGCCTCACACAAGCCCGCAGGACCCCCAAAACCAGACACACAGATCAGTGTCGAGCTCGACAACACCAACAAAAACAACTCAGCCAAGGCACGCCCCAAATCTGCCCAAATACGGGCCTATTCCACCACAGTGATGCCAGTATCCAGAAGGGTGCAGCTCGAGTCCTCACGCTACATGACTGTACCAGTAGGGTGTATAAGAGTGAGTCGGAGACACTCGTTAAATGTAGACTCCTGTAAGCAGACCAGTTACGGGAGTCTCCCACAGCAGACTGGCAGCCTTCGCTCCAAACGCAGTTTGTCCATGAGCGGTGGAGATCTTCCCCAGCTGGAAGTTTCGGCCAAAATTCATGGGAAAGACTCACTGTCCAGGTCGGAATGGGTTCTAGAAAGCACACTATAATTCGTTTTTTTTTTTGTTTTTTTACAACCATATCACACCAGTTTTGGTAGACTTACAGACCGTTTTATTATTATAGGTCAGACAAAAAAACTCTAATCTTTTAAAACTATTTGGTTTCTGTTTTGGACATGGCACTCTTACAGTACGTAGTCGGGAAAAAAGCAACAGACTGATCATTGTTTTTTTTTAAGGACCAAAAAAAACCAAACATTTTCTGCATATACTAAATAATGCAGTTGACATGTATATTACTTTGTTATATGGAGTAATCCATACAGTACATCCTGTATAAACATGTTATGTTGTGTAAAATAAAATGTGAAAAGCCCCATTGTTTTTTCTCTGATACTGTAACAAGGCCGGAATAACTTATCTGAGATGTGATCACGAGTTAGAAATATCACGCAGTACAATTAGAGAACTGAAATACACTATTTAAACTTACTCTGTAATCATTAGTGTTCGTGAGTATGCTCTCTTATCAGTGTTATGAGATTCTTTTAATGATTTCTGCCCGATAACTGTCCTAAAGCAATAAAAGCACACACAGTGCATGAGATGACAACTTAAATCCATGAACAGTGATACAGAAATGTACTGTACACTCTCCAGAAAGCATCATCTTATCTAATAGCAAGCAGGTGCCATGACTTGTGTCTCTTAACTGCACAGTAGTACGGTTGCACAGGTCGGTGGGGAGTGTGTGTGTGTGTGTGTGTGTGTGTGTAAATCCTAATAAAACTGTTTGTAATTTGGGTAATTGGGTAATGGGGTATGGAGAGCAGTTTTCAATTCATAAATAAGCAAATGATCTTAAAATCCATTCAAATCATGGCACATCAGCAGAGATTTTGTTTAACAGCCCAAGCATAATTTATATGCACAATGCACAAAAGTAGCCCACTTGAGGGAAAAATATCTGCATTTCCAGTCTGTACGCTGCAAAAAATTATACCTTAGCAGGTAAAAAAAAAAACCTTGAATATAGGCAAATTCAATTACGATTTCTTTGCATTCATTCTGTTAATAAAGATGGATTTATTCATTATTTTAATATAACATTTTTGTATTGATTTACTTTTTTATTGTTCTCTTTTTTTTTAAAGAGACATTAGACTTACTTCTCTTTCATTCCATAATTCATCAACTGGTACAATATTTTGCAGTGCATTAAAAATTCATACATAAACAACAGACCTTATTGAATGATGTATAGTATAATGTATGTACAGTATATATGTTACTGAACTGCGTCACGTGAGATTCATTATCGAGATCTTGAGGTTACAGACTAGAAGGCGGGGTGTTGACACATCGCGGAGATGTGATCAGAAAGCTGCATTGTTAATACTATCTCATTCTGATATTATCTCCAATATAGTGAGATGTGCTCATGTTCTTTCTGGCTAGGTAGAGGTAATATATTTCATGGCTGAATAAGCCTGCAGCAGTGAAGGTTGTGCGGTAATTATTTTTAGAAGTGTTAATCTTCAGCTCCCACGGCAGCACTGAGTAGGAGAGGGGATCTCTCGCAAGCATAGGCTCTCTGAGGTCTTCTGTTTGTTCAAAGGAATGGCAAGAAGGCTATGAAAGAGGCCATTCTAGTCCCAGGAGACTCTGCTCCCCTCCCTTTCCCACTAGCTCTCATGCTTATACAAGCAGCCCTTAAATTTCAAACGGGCAACTGAGCTTGCATCCACCATAGCACCGATTACAAAACATCATTTTAATTGACTGTTAAAAGACAAATGGGTTTCAATTGGCAGGAATTCGCCTCAGCCGTAGCGAGATGTTGGTCCTCCTATTTAGCTGGATGTGCCATTGGAGACAACCATGGCAGGTAATATTTTTGACAGAATAAATATAACTTATGCCTTTGGATGGACAAATGCAACCATGGACTATGGTGTTGAACAGATTAGGGTATTAACATGACACGCTGGAAGTTATGATGTCAATTAAGCATTGATTAATTCATGCACATGAAGGGGGCAGGTCATTGTTCCTTCTGCTCATTATCAGTATTAAAATGCTGCAAACTTTACCATGCTGTGTGACAGCCCCAAACCAGTCCCATAAGGGCACATAAATTAAACATGAGTATCAGGGGCGAGAGCCTCACTCGAAATCCGACAAGGAGCTCCTTAGCTCTTGAGGTATCCTTCAGTCAGCTGCAGATAAACAGAGCCCATCCTGTTCGTAAAGGGTCAGTAATTACTACTCTTGCCATATGGTGCACCGCCACTTTAGCACTGATCTACCGAGGCCAAGGTAATGAGAGTTTCTGTTTAATTACCCTCATATAGGAGAAGAGTCAACTACTTAAGATACTCATGACTAAAGGCTTGCTGTCTTCCTTGGCTGAAGCTTCCTAAGACAGAGAAAGGCAAAATTCACCTCTTAAACAGATACACTCAGCTAATCGTCGCTGACGCTGACGTATGCACGTCCTACGCCTGTACCACGCTATTACCGTGGTACTATATTTTTAAAATACCAGATAATAAAAAGGTCTCTTTACTAGTGCATTATATATGAGGCACGGTGGCGTAGTGGTTAGCACTGTGGCGTCGCCCCTCGAGTGTCTGGGTTCGATTTTTGCCTCGAGTCTGTGTGCATGATGTTCTCCCCGGTTCCCTCTGGGTACTCCGGTTTCTTCCCTCAGTCCAAAGACATGCAACCCTGTGCTCGAGTTCAAATTGGATTGAATAAGCGGTATAGAAGGTGAATTCTTTTCTTTTGAAAAGAAAAGAAATGCACTGTTCCAGGGTTTATTTAATAGTATCATTTCATAGGAGTCATAGATGTAACCTTTTTCTCAAGCGCGTAGGGTATGTAGAAGCTGAAATTGTTTGCAAACACACCAAAGATATGGTTTTATTCCGTCACATAAAACGAGCATCGACTTTGTCTTACTTCCATAATTGATTTCCCAATTAATGATTATGTCTACAACGAGGGCAGAAAAATGAATGGTTTTGATGTGTCCACTGGCTGGACCGTGCATACCTGTGGAGAGGGATTATAAACAGAATTATAATATATGCGAAGACAATTTCAAGCGTATGCATTATTAATGCAGGAAAATGTGCTCTGAATGAACATCCTTGTTAATATTGAATGTGATTACTCCTTCTGGGAAAGTGCTGTCTAGAATACAGTGGAGTAATTGAAATGGTAAAGCCTAAAGAACACTCAAGACTAGACCAGCATGGCCTGGCATAGAACTCAGGTGAAACTGTTCAAATGCTGCAAAGCCCTGTGTAAATGCTAGACTGGTTAGCAAAAAGAAATAAATAAATGAAACGTCATTCAATTTGTGCAATACAGCAACTGAGAATTGATGAGGACTATTAATATTACACAACATATAAATTGTAGAAAACTATTGAGCTGCACCGTTCTCAAAAATACCATATACGAATTCAGCTCTGATGTTATTACCGTGTGCTACATCAGTGCGATGCATTTCCTTTCTCATAAACAGCATTTTGATATTACTTTTCAAGATAATGGCAAATTGTTCAATCAATAATGTGCATTACATAGGGATATTTTACGTAACATTTAATTATGGTTCAAGCCACACTGTATCACTAACCAAACGAGCTGCTTGGACATTTAACCCTGACATTTGGAATTCATGATGCTTAACATGCACTTGGCTTTTCTGATTGCTTGACGTTAGGAATATACCCAGTAATCACACTAAAGTAAACGCTCAGTAAAGCACCTCTCCTCAGTCGATTTTTAACAGCTAAAGGACATAATCATCCTCTTATCAGTGCATTAATCAATCACGGGCACATTTTTTTTCATGAGATTTTTTTTTCTCCACTCTCACCACCTCCATGGAATTCAAGGGGATCTGCACGCAGCCCTTCATGACTTTGTTACCTTGGCAACATATTTCTGCATAACTATATGTGAAACGCAGGCTTTGCTTGCTGCAAAGACACGCAGGATTCCTCATGTCTGGATGTTCTGTAATCACATCACCTGCTGTTATCACACCAACACCAACAGATGCGCGTGCATGGATGTACAAATACGGATACGCGTACACATGCAAATACGCACAAACACATACATGCAATACATCTGTGCGGAGATTTGCACGAGTGCGACTAAATCAAATATTTATATTTGATGAATAAATAATACAGCTATGATGAAGAAACAAAATAAAACAACATATCTGCTATTACTGTATGAAAGCAAAACAAAGCTCAGTTGAAGTCCACTTTTCCATTTCATTACAGTGACAAATTGCAGTGGTCTATGCCCAGGAACATGATGAAGCAGGCCCATGATTTGGCTGGAGGGGAAATGCTTAATAAACACCCCTGTTTCAGGTGCTTACTCACGGCAGGAGGCCTGTCTGACTTCAACTGCATAACAATTTGTACAACATTTGCTCCTCACTACCGTTCATGATCGCAAACCTAGACAAACACACGAGCAGTCGACTCGTCTCAGTGCTAAATTGTAGATTCCGCACACATGCATGACACACAAACATGCTTCCGTTCTCTCCAGACAAGGCATCCGCTGTTGGCAGCTCCTTCAGAGACAATAGGAAATTTGTGTTGCAGTAGATTTCACATGAAGGATTTACTGTCAAATTCGAAATTCATACCCACAGACCTGACAGCCGTCAAAGAGCTATGTGTGCGGAATATTAGGTGCATAAATAAATACATTTCCACCAGTATTAATCATTCCAGTCAGTTATCCCGAAGATATCGGTGCTTTCTTACCTTCGGGCGAAACAGCGGAAAAACAAAACAAGATGAGAATCAATATGGTCGGTACACCACAAACACTGGTTAATGGATTTATCACGGACATTTCTTCTTATATCATTTAACTATCCCGATTTTTCCAATCAGGCCTGGTTACAGAATAAAAGGCAGTTTAATAATAAAGATCCTCTATTGACAATGTAACGTAATGCACCAGATTTAATCTCTTCAGTCCATTGAGCGCGGACAATAAAGTATACATCGTTTTGTTTTAGTGCACAAACAGAGTGAATATAAAAAGTACAAATAAATCAATTTTAGATTATCTTCCAAGCTACCCGTGTTTACCATCAAATGTTAACCAATGGGGATATTGCCAGCTGCTATGTCTCTAAAGCCGTGACGAAACATACAACCGTCTATTGACAGCATGGTCCTATTATCGTCCATGTCTGAGAGAGATCGATATATCAATCGATATAATATATGTACCTATTTAGTTAACAGCAAATATATGTAACTTAGGTAGTGGAACTTTATTGAAGGTGTCTCTTTCCTTATTTTTGGAATCAACGCTTTGTACAGGACCAGTCAAAAGTTTGGACACCTTCTAATTCCATGATGGTTCCTGATTTTTATTTTTTTCTACACTGCGTCCAAAATCTGCATTAATCTCCCTTGAACAGTTGATATTGAGATGTGTCTGCTACTTATGCTCTGTAAAGCCTTCATAACAACTCTAATCTAAGTGGTGATTTCTGAGGCTGGTGACTCAATGAACTTCTCCTCTCCAGCAGAGAGACGTTTTGCTCTTGATTTCCTGGGTTTCGTCATGGTGCATGATGGGTTTTGCAAACAGACTTGACAAAACTGTTCTTGCAAGAACTATTCCAGAGCGGCCGACCTTCATGTCTTAAAATAACAACTTACTCTTGTTGCTGTAACTTAATTACCTAATTAAGTGTTGTGTTATTCTGTAGTTTAAAAAAAATCCAGTATTGTTCTAGAATGGAGAAAAATAAATCAAAACTTGTGTCCAAACTTTTCACTGGTACTGCACATAAAATGAAATATATCAAGATAATCATGGATATTAGGGACAATGGGAAAAAAAATTGGTGTTTTCGCGATTTTTAAACGTTTGTTAGACTTCTGCTGTTTTGCTATGTTATGTTTACTGTTTTAAAAGTTTTTTCGTTTAAAAGTTATTAGCCTGTTTGAGAGGTGGATAAATAATGTTACGTTTTTCATTAAATGTGTTCTGTGTGTAGAAAGTTCAGAAATAGACTTAACCAATAGCAGACATCATGAAACAAATTTACAATCAACATGTTTCCTGGCTGAAAGAAAAAAGAAAAAAACCTGCAAAGGACTTTGTTTTTCTCTGGTTTCCTTTCACCTTCCCTAAAATATGCCAGTAGGGGAATTGGCGATGCTGAACTGCACCTAGGTGTGAATAAATGTGAGAATGTACTGTGTTTGTGTGTGTGTGTGTGTGTGTGTGTGTGTGTGTGCGTGTGGATGGTACCTTGCGATAAATTTGTGCTCCATCCAGTATTCTGGGATTGACACCAAATGTTTAAAGATTAAATTAAATATTTGAATACACACTGAATATTACGGAGGTGGCACAGTGGTGTAGTGGTTAGCACTGTGGCCTTGCACCTTCAGGGTCCGGGTTCAATTCCTGCCTCGGGTCTGTGTGCATGAAGTTTACATGTTTGCTTGGTGGGTTTCCTCCCAAAGTACAAAGGTTTGCAGATTAGGAAAATTAGCTTTCCCAAATTGCCTGTAGTGCGTAAATAAGTGTGTGTGTGTGTGCCTGGCAATAGATTGGCACCCTGTCCAGGGTGTGCCCAGCCTCATGCCCTCCTGCGATAGGCTCCAGGCTTCCTGTGACCCTGTATATGGGATAAAGCGGCATAGACAGCGAATGAATATTATGGCAATTATCTAATCCCTCAAATGCTTTTTTTGAGAGTAAATATTATATATTTTTTTCCAGTAATGCTGACAGTCTGATAATAGAAATCTGCATTTTAATAACTGAATGATCCTCCAGTTCAATAAGGCAAGTAATTTGAAACCGCTAATATTGTATGAGCTTCCCCTCCCTTTAAAATCAGTGTGATTAATAGCATCAGTGCCAAGAAAAGCGATGCAAAAAATTTTAAATAAGTGAACAAAACTTTAGTGGAGTCTCAGTATTACCTCCTTAGTAGCGGCTTTATCGTTGTTAGAGTTGTGATGGATCCTGAGGCCGTCCTGGGAACACCGGGTGCAAGGCAGGAGAATTCACCTGGATAGGATGTAAGTTGCCGGGCACAATTCACAACTCAATTCGCACCAATAATTTGTCCTATCTGTATATTTTTGAACAGTAGAAGGAAATCAAATAACCCAAAGGAAATCCAAATAACCGTGGGGAGAACATGTGAAACTCCAGACAAACCTTAATCCAGCGATGCTGCCCACTGCACCAGCACACCACCCACTCAGTATCAAGAGCTATTTTATGTAAGCAGTAAATAAATCATCATAGTAAGTCAGGTCCATGAACAGTGCATTAATACGAGCCAGGCTTTTATCATGGGAGCTGCATGGACTTGATGTCGAAATCCAGACATCAACGTCCTTATGAACTTAATTATAGTACCGCATATTATAATAAATAAGCAGAATTGTGCTGCAATGTTAAGCAATGGCACTGAAACAGCTCAGCTCCCCATGGAACATGCTTCCTCTTATTGCAGTCACATTGAGGAAAAGAATTTAAGAACAATGAGGAAGTCATAATCGAAGGGCATGACTCACCTCTTTATATCATGACCACAAGAGGTCAGCACATGTTCCAGGCCAACAGGAAAACACAAGATCATATATATATATATATATTCTCTCGCTCACACACACACAAACCAATATATCTGAATTAACATACATTATTTATACGGTATATCATTCAAGCATGTAATGAAGCACAGAATAAAAAATAAAAAAAACACTGAGGCATTTGTGTTTTTAATTGGAGACTGAAATACATGACAATGTAATTATGAACAAAGAATATTTCATGATTTAGGGCTTTACAATACATTACAAACAAAGAAAAAACAAACTCACATTGTGGTTTATCGTGAGAAGTGGTTCACTTTCTGGGTTTAAAAGTGAGTTAATGATTCTTTTTCCATGTGAGACAACGTAACAAAAGAGAAAGCAACCGATGACTGAATGCTTTAAAGCAGTAAACACTTGAAATCACACCGCTGTCCATTTCTATGTGATCTTCATACGGCCTTACAATACACGTATACAAGGTTATTCAATGGTTAGGTTACAACCAAAGAGAAAAATGCAACAAAACAAACAAAAAAAAGATAACTTTTTACATAAAATACTTTTGAAGTATTGTCTTACAGTAACTATAAATCAACCCTTTCAAGAACACGCCCTAAGCAAAACCATAAGTTCTCAGGGATAAAGAATGATCACAAGGTTGCATTACTAAGTACATTCCAAAAATAAGTGTACAATATGCACACTTGGAGAAATACAAAATTAAAAGCTATATCTATGCAGACTGGTGAAATCGATGTAATAGTGAAAAGAAAAATGAAGCAATGTTCTTGTTCCTTAACTGTGGTAAAAAGCGATGTCTACAGATAAGTGTCCATGAGTTCCATCATTCTGCTGGCTGCAATAAGCCATCACAATGTGGGATGGGTGACTGGGCCGGACACGGCCGTGCTCTGCTCCTCAGTAAGGGCCACACTCTTAGCGGGCTGATCCAAGAATACAGGGGTTCCCAATGTTTCACTTTGTGTCTTTTACAATATACCATAATTAAACCCTGAGTCCTTTAGGGCAACATTTCCGCACTCCTTAGGAGAACTACAGAAGAGCACAGTTCAGACCTCCAGTGTTTTAAGATGCTGTCACGTCGAGGCTGGATTCAGGTGTAAAAAGAAAAAAAAAGAAAAAAGGGGGAAAAAAAAAAAGAAATGCAGACCAGAGCTGCTCATTGGTTGTTTTTGGCTTTCGCATGTGTAAGGATGTGCGACTTGAGGTTGGTAGACTGAGCAAACTTTTTATTGCAGCCATCAAAAGGACAGACGTATGGGCGGTCTCCGGTGTGAATTCGTACATGTGTGCGGAGGTTAAAGTCCAGGGAAAAGCGTTTCCCGCAGCCCTCAAAAGTGCACTAGGAGAGAGAGAAAGAAAGAGAGAGATAAACACAGAATTCAGGTCTCTAACACATATTCCGTGGCATCAACATTCATACTCTGTAATTGCTTTACTCCGGTAGTGAATGATTGCAATACATATGGTATTGTATGACCTGATCTCATCTTGTGTGCTTCTTTTTCCACTGCAAACAACGTCAGACGTTTCAACAGCAGAAAACTTTATCAGTACAATAACAAACAGTCATATCTCAAGGAGTCAATAATATCTTAATAAAGATATATTTGTTTGACTTAATTTATTTAGTTTTATTCAGCTCTCTAGGTCATTGCAAACACCGACAGTGAAGCTTCTTAATTCGATCAGTCTAACAGGCCATAAGAAGTAAACAGACGCTGCTGTTAAACAAAGTTGCTGCAGGACATTGGAAATGATTACGATTGATTCACACAGGATTAGTGATGCGACTCTTCGTAGGCCACAGAAGATGGCAGTGTCACCAAAAGTTCCACATCATATAAAGAATGTGACATTTAACAGCTTGTTATGGTCATGCGAATTGCATTACAAAAGGTCACATGTCCACAAGCTATCCAAGCTACACAGGTGATTTTTGAATAAAGCATATTTTTTATAAGAATAATGCAATTGTAACCTCGATGTCTATTCAGGCAGGATATTATCCGGAGATACTCCTACTGGTTCTTATTAGAATGTAATCTTCCCACAAATAGCAACATAAAGCCCATAACATAAAAAAAAATTATAGGACATAACAGATCCAGAAAGGACTGAAGTCCCAAGACACGCCTGTAAAAAACTTCATTACCCAGCCTCTGTGTGTGCAATTAAATCAGTCTGAACTGGGACACAGAAAATTGAAAAACATTCAATCAATGAGTGTTTTTCATCAGTAACTTCATTGCAGGCAGTATAAGCTGGTTAACCAAACAGATTAAATCAATGTGATTAAAGGAACTAAGTTCATCCAAGCACTTCTCCCTATTATTTCTATCTTGGACTAAATAATAGTAAAAGCTCCTGCATGAACAGTTCAGCATGCAGTAATCGAGTTATCACAGTTGGTTAAAAAAAAAAAAAAATTAACTTAGGATTGTAACCTCATGGTCTACTGGTTCCTGTTCAAACCAGTTCATGTGTTAAATGGAGGAAAAGCACTTGGTGTTACAGTTTAAGCCTGAGCTGGCCAAGCGTTTATAAGTGTGAATATGACTTCTTGTCACATTTCGTTTGGCCTGCATGAACTTAATAATATTTAAAGAGCTCATACTACACCACCACTCAACATCCTTCCATGAAATCCTAATATCTAGAGTGTAGTGTAGCGATCACCACCGTACCGCATACAGGCTCACATCCTCTGTGTGACTCTAGGAAACGATTTAGGAACCTGTCAGGTATCAGCAATAGCACAACTAGGAATTAATTTTAGCGTAATGAGAAAATGTACAAAAATTTAATTATATAAAATGTATGATCTGTACAAGGAAACCGGTTACACAATCGTATAACTGACATGATCCAGTATTGAAGAAGCAGTGATGACAAATCTGTTTCTTACCCATTTAAGATGCAATATACCATAAACCATTCTTGCCTTATTGATAACATGATGCCATAAAATAGCTTTGACATTTCCACTAGCTTTTGAAAATAGTAAATATGCGAAAGTAATAAAGTGAGAAAAATTACACCTTATAAATCCTGATCTCCTTTTCATACTTTCATTCTTACTGCACTTTCTCTTATCACGAGCATCATAACTGAAACTGTGAATATGCATGACGCCGACTGGTTGATGTTTAAAAGATATAAAAGTTTAATCCACATAATAAACGCTGTCACCGAATATCATAGACTTCTAAATAAATAGTTTCTGATAGCTACTTTTACCCCCCATTAAACATCCTATTCTAACTGCACGTATAACAGTTATTTTAAAACAAAGTTGATGTTTTTTTACAGTTAAGTAAAAAAAAAAAAAAAAGAATAGTCCTAGTTTACAGCCATTCAGGTTGTTTAAAAAAAAAAAAAAATTCAGCTTTTAGTTTGACTAACCTGGAAAGGTTTTTCTCCGGTGTGAACAAGTTGGTGGCGTTTTAGTTTCGAACTCTCAACAAAGGCTTTTCCGCACTCGGCACACACGTGTACCCGGGGCCCGTGGGTGTGTAGGTGTTTCCTCATTGCGGAGTTATCCCTGAACATTTTAGTGCATCCCTAAAAGCAACAGACACAAGTTTACTCTCATTTTAATTAACACGACCGAATAAAAGCTGGCTGCTAAGAGCCTATAAAGTGCAATATTAACAAGATTGATTGATTAATTAATTAATATAAAGCTGTAATTTCCCTTGCGGCCATCTACAGGCCATTATACAGGAGTGTGATGCAAGAATCGAGAATGCGTGACACAGGCGAACATGTGAACAGTGAAGTTGATCATATATTTCTGCTGGTTATGGGAGCTGTATATAATGCTGAAGGATGAGAAAACCTTACAAAACACACTTACTTTGTGTGGGCAGGCTATCGTTCTCGGTGCATCGTCCTCTTTGACTTTTCGTGGCTTCATTCTGATAAGACGACAAGAACAAGCATGCTGATGAGCTAAACTGAAGTAAAATATTTATTGTTCATAAACACAACACTTCTCTCTTTTGTATGCATCGTCTCTTGTGCACACACCAGTGACCAGTGACCATGCCCAAAACAGCGGTGTGACTTGTGTCCCCTGTGAAAGAGTTTATCCCCTTATTAACCCATGCAGAATTACACAAGCTCCCACACCAGTATGATTGACAGGTCACAGGTCCGGAACTTACCGTACTGAGGCGCGACCCAAAGAGCCGCTATTGTGACTGTAAGAAAAGACTTCAGTTTAAACGCAGACATATGAAATCTGGCTTTAAATAACACACACATTGTTCAAAATAATAATAATAATAAATTGAATTTTTTTTTTTAAAACATACTACAATAAATCTATATAAATACATTTAAACGATTTTCACTCTGGGGCTGTAATTTATGTTTCAAACCATTAATCTCACAAAGCTCTCAAGCTGAAGGAAAAATCTTTCGTACTAATTTCTTTAGTCTTGATTTCCTAAGAGTTCTACACACGGCTATGATCTGTAATTAGCTGCTAACAGGATTTCTAGTTGGTGACAAATCCTTTCAAAAACCCTAACCAGAGTGCATTTAACAGTGATTAATTTCAAATCACAGCGCATTTTCCAGTCAATGTGCTGAGGCGCTGAGCACTAATTTGTCAGAGCGTTCAATAGCAGAAATGGCCACTTTCCCCACGTAATAGAAAATAACAGACAGTGCAGTGATTAGAACCATAATGAACACAACATACTTGGAAATTTATTATAGTGAGCATGATGGCTTACTCTGCATACTACAGCAAATCATTTATGTATTTTCTTTATTTATTTACATCGAAATGCACCAAGCTGAAATGTTCAGGTCTGATTTATCAAAGTATAAATCACTAAATCATACATGCTAAAAAACCTAGTAGTTTGCTCACTGTACTGCGTGTTGTTAATGGAACTTGAAAAAAAGTTACCTAAAAAACGGTCCCAAAAATAAATATAGATAAATAAATAAATAAATAAAATTCATCATCAGTGAAGTAGAGATAATGTTGCACGAAGCAGAATCAACAAAAATTCTTTATTTCATAATTTTCCCGAGAGGTCTGTCAAAGAAAAAGATTTAGATATTACGGCTTCATGGCTGAATCTTAATGCCGTAATTTCATTTAGAACATGCAATGGTGTGAAAAACTCTCATTATTGTTGTGTTGATGTATTGCACAGCGAGCGATATGAATGCGTGCAAGATGAGCCATTATTTAGCTCATGGTTGGATGGTAAATGACAGACCAGTTTACAATTTTTCACTAAAATGTAGCTATGAAACTCTTAAAAAAATAAAATAAAATAAACCCCCTCTAAAATAGAGATCAACTAAAATTGCATTGGACAAACAAAATTGAATATTGACGCACTTATCACTTTTAGCACATAAGTGGCTTCTGCACTCCTAAACACTAAACACACTCTTTGCAGAATGCTGTGCATGTGTGCCAAATCTCCAGGCAAGGCATTAAATCTTTACATGTGTCTTGTATATTTTTATTTTAGACTTCATCTCAGTCACTGAACTGATTGTATCCTGTGAGTACTAAAGTCAGTTATTATGCGGATATGATCAACACTAAGCGAGATGAAAGCTCCTCATAATCAGTTTACTCAAGCAGACTTTTCCTCCACTAGGGTTTCATGTAGACCAAGAGTCTGGAGTGAAAATATCCACATGTACCCAAGCTTGAGAAGATTAAGAAAATAATGGTCTGTGTGTAAAAATACGAATATGCACATATGATCGCCTGGTTGACTGACATCACACTTGACCTCATGATGTCATATTTACTAGGACAGACCTTTACCGTCCAAGTCAGTGATTTTCAATCCTGTTCTTTGAGTACCATCATCTTACACAGCAATTTCCTTTCTCCCGCTTATCAAGAACAGTCGGGTACAGGCTCGTTACTTAGTTTATGAGTTGTATCTAACAACTGAATATGCCAGGCAGGGGTCCTATTCTTTGCACATCGTTTAACAAACGCAGAATAAGAGGTCTTATTTAGAGGTCTCCCATATCACAAAAATGGGATTGAAAATCTTAATTGCAGAGATAAGCTATTTAACCAAACCTTAAACTACAATCTGTTTGTAAAGACTGAAGCAATTTTTTTTTTTCAAACTGACCAAAACAGAGAAAATCTTTATTGGAAGACAATCCGGGGGAAAGAGTTTAATCCATGTGTCCGATTATTTGGCAATGGAGTTTAAACTGCTATATGCATCATTGTTGATGTATATATATTATGCATCTTAAAAGTGATATATATATATTTTTTTTATACAAATACTTAAATTATTGACAAACTCATAAATTAATGACTACCTGTATATTACCTGTAGTAAATTGAAGCTTTCTGTGTTTGGCTAATAGCACCAGTCCATATAGAGGTTTTGATTTATTTTATGCGACTATAATCGTGCAGGACTACATAATCCACAACAATCCATACCATATAACTTAGGGTTTCTGAGAACATTTGACTGCAAAATTTGATACACTTTAATCCGGAAACGCGAAAACAAATTGCTTTTGAGACGCAACGTCATCAGTGCAGTCTGTCACCTTCACAATCTGTGTGTGTGCGTAGCATGTGCAAATCTTATTTACCTACACTGCAGTAGCTGATAATTTAGGAAACCATGCGGGAGCGGCGCCCCCGAAATATCAATAATATTAGAAACAGAGCGAAGAAAAACTTGTCTTGTTTAATGGCGTCTCATAAACGAAGTAGGGGAGAGATTGTTACTGGGCACGGTACAAATCAAACATGCCCAATGTGAAAATGCCCTTAGTGACCTATGCACAAAGAAAGGAACACCCTAAACCAAATCTATCATATTCAAATGTTTTCACCCCCTCAAAGAAATTTACTACAGGTCTCAACTCAAGAAAACTCCAAATGAAGAAGCCATGCACGGTAGATAAGCCAAGTCACCAGTTGCTTAAATGCATATGTCTGTGTGCGCACCTCACCTGGCAAATTCTGCTAGCTGTTTAGGGTCAGAGAGGTCAATGCCTGGGATTCCACCAGGAGGAAGCTTTTTCCCAGTCATGTATTCAGAGTAATCTGGAGGCGAGTTCTCTCCAATGATCTGCTCCTCTACGACTGTTTCATGGTCAATGTCCTTTTTATCATCTGGGGGGGAAGACACACATTAGAAATTATTAAACTGGCATTTTACAGCATCATTTTAACACAATATTGGACTAAGTGTGCAACGTCAGTGTAACTAGTTATGGCTTGTTTTCTTAATACAGACAATGATTATAGTTGTCACAACATAATACAGTTTTCACTTTAATATGAATACAAACTCGTACTACGATGATAAAAAATACTACTCTAACAAATACCACCTGCCATAATCGGACATTTAGCAAGCGCACTGGTTAAAACAACTACACTACTATGCTGTGCTTTTTGTACACATTGACTGTTTCAAGGCAAATACGTGGACACATCTACCGAGTAAGATTCACAGACAGCCAAAACATCCAGGGTCATTCAATCTAACCATTCAAATCACATTTGCATGTGCAATTTGACTTGTCTCTAGACACACCATCGGGGATTAACGTATTTAAATAAAGATGTGAAATTTAGACTATTGAATTGTTTGTCACCTTGTAGTATCGGAAAACTGTTGAACTTTGTAGTGCTGAGCAAATACAGATGATTGTGCATTGGGTTAACTTTTTTTTTGCGAGATGCACAGGAGTTTTTCTTGCATAAGAACAATCAACAAGAACCAAATCTGAGCATGTAGTGTGAAGTAGACTGAAAGTGTATAGTGTGATCAGTGCAAACAATGAGAAGTGACAAATACCAGGGAAGTGACATAATGCATGTGGTAAAGAATGAACATATTGTAAATACAGATGTCTATAGTGTAACGCCGCAGTAAATTAGAAAGCGCAGGAATTTGACTATACTGTGTATTCTGAGTAAAGAAGCACATTGCACCACCCGATGCGTTATCATGACACCTAGGTGCAGTCTTGATTAATATTGCTATTCTGTAAGTATCATGATGATTTAAATAATTTTTAGACCTTAAATCTTTATAAAAAGTTGTCATAACTCGAATGTTTTATACCTTAGAGTTATTAAAAAGAATCAAACTGAATTGAACATGAGTAATTAAATATAGCCAATTCCTTATAAGATAAACCTAAAACATGTTTCAACACTAATCAGGATTGTTGGGTTTTGAGACTAATTTGCATCCAAAGTTTGAAGAACAAGGCCAATCAGAGAGCAACTTTTAATAATGTAACGGCATAAAAAAAATTCTGTTGCACCACTCTAAAGCTCGTGCACAAAGTATGGAATCAGTTATATCCAATGTTGCATTTCTATTATAAATGTAATATAACAAACAGAAAAAAGATTCAGCGTGGCAAAACATAAATCAGCATACAAATGAATCGTGATTCATAACTGAATGCAAAGAGAGGATGTTGTTTTTCTGTGCATTTACATTTAGGCATTTGGCAGACGCTCTTATCCAGAGCGACTGACGTTTTTTTTTTTTATCTTATTATACATCTGGGCCTTGCTCAAGGGCCCAACAGTGGCAACGTGGTGGTTGTGTGGTTTGAACCTGGGATCTTCCGAACCGTAGTCCAATGCCTTAACCAAAAGCTACCCCTGTACACATGCAATACACGCTTATTGTCCACCTATACATTCATTTTATAATCTTATCAGCCAAACACATACAGGTTACGAGCTTTAATTAATACTCACATCAAACATAAAAATGAAGGACAAGTTTAATCTCTGTCACTATGACAGTGGCAATGATGTTGGTACACTTACTGTACACGTACCCCAGATTTTTGTTGTTGGCTGACAGGAGAGGAACATGGTGTGCTCCCCTTTTGTTATGTAAGGTTTAATGTTTTGTGCATTATAAGATGCTTTTCTTCTCACCTCATTTGTACAAAGTGATTGAGTAACTATTGACTTCCTGTTAACACAGGCCTGTCTGGTCATTCTCCTCTGACCTTACTCATCGACAATGCATTTCAGCCTGCACACTCCTCCCACACAGGATGTTTTTGTTTTAGTACCATTCTGTATAAATGCTAAAGGCGTCTGCGTGTGTGAAAACCCCAGGGGATCAGCAGTTACTGAAATACTCAAACCAGCCTATCTAGCATCAGCATTCATGTCAGGGTAAAAGTCAAAAGGATCACTCTTGTTCTCCACTCAGATGTTTGATATGGATATAAACTGAAGCATTTGACCTGTATCTGAATGTTTCTATGCACTGCTACAACATGGTGGATTAGAAAACCGCATGAATTTCTAATAAAGTGAACCAGGCAGTGACAAACTGGGGTTCTCTCTTTGAACTGGTTATACACACTTTATAGCGTTGTGCATAAAGTTTAATAACGCACCATCCTGGTGCTTCGCATCTAGTTGGGGAAATCATCTCACAGACGCCTGTGTGGTGCTTGGGATGCGTGCGGTGAACAGTAGTGCACAGTAGACCATGAAAACTGTCTTGGAATCAGCTGATGCAGACAGATGTTGATGACTTGTGACTGCATTTTCTCAGTAGTTCAGGACTGAAATTCCCACAAACAGTTTTGTACCTGAGCCTCAAAAGTGGACACATAATTTAAACACATCTCATGTTAAACTGAACTTCTGGCCTTCTAACACACATTATGACTGCAGATCAGTCCCTCTTATCCGATATCACACAAATGAAGATGGGTTCTCTGTTGAGTCTGCTGCCTCTAAAGATTCTTCCTATTGTCATCTTTGGGAGTTTTTCTTTGTCATCATCATGGACAAACTGGTAATTGTCATTTATACATATTTCCCTCACACTTTTCAAACTCATTTCCATTATTTATGTACATTCTGTAAAGCTGCTTTGCGACAATGACTATTGTTAAAAGCGTTATAGAAATAAAACTGAAGTGAATTTAATAATCAATGGAATGAATTTAAATCAGCAGGATTGCTTCATAAAACACTATTTGCATGAACTGTACACAAACTGGTAAAACAGGACAAAACTGTTGGCGTTAGCTTCAGGGCAAACTGGATGAATTCTGCCATCTGTCTGATGTCACAGAGGAGACTTTTCACTTTAACGCACCGCTCATGGTCTCAGTTGCCGAGAAACTAACTGATCCCGAAGGAAACCCATCCCTTAAAGTAAACATGACTATTGTCTCTGGTATCATATATTAAAGGGTACCGAAATGCTTAATGTAATGCGAATTGATATCGTTTAGGAGTGGAATAAAGGTGTTTTAACAAGCCCAAATAGCAAACCATGTAGGGTATCTGTACAAGCCGACAGCTGCTGTTGCTAATTTAGTTAGCCAGCTATATAAGGCGAAACATATCTCAGTTAGGCAGCTAGCTAAGGCAGTGCTAGTTGCCGGAAACGCAAAATGACTCAGAGACAATCCTGTTACCGTATTTTTATAATTGTATTACAGCAGAACTATACAATACCCTTGAAGTTTTTAAATAAATATACGTATGCATTTGTAGCCCATAATAAACTCCTTGCTAACACGCTAGCTTAACAAACTAGCGGCCTACACCCTGCACGAGCAGCGCGCTCGCGCCAGCAAACGCCGCCATCTTCGTTCGGCCGCGCCATCGCCATTTTTTCGGGCCGCCATACTGGACTCGGGGAACATGGCGGCGCCCAGTAAGACTTAAAAACATGGCTTCCCTTCAAAACAAAAACACGAGTCGAACTCTTTGCTTGTTTGCGGACAGAAGACTAAAAAATAATCTCCCGCCATTGCTCTATCGGAACAGTCGATTAAAACAGACAGTCTGCAAACAGACAACGCCCTTGGTATCTACAACACACACACCAGCAAGCAGAGAAACTTGCACATTTTGCATGGAGTGAGAGAGAAACTTACCCGACGCCCACATCGTCACGGAGAATTCGCCTTCCAGAGTCTTTATCTGCACCTGTTTTTGCTCCCATTTTCTCCCAGTGGCTTCACTAGCGCTCAGGTAAGCCTTTTTACCCGCTTTCTTTCCACCGCTTCCCCCCTTCTTCACTCGACCCACGGAACTCTTCCCGGCTACCGTGACCAGAGTCTGTCCGATGTACTCCTCCTCAGAGCCGGGAGCAGGCACCGGGATGAGGATCTGGTCCTCAAACCCGTCGTCTGTCCGCAGATCGGACTCGTCTCCACCGACCACCTCCTCCCGGGTCTGCACCAGGATCACCTCCTGATGGTGGACTTGATTCGGGTCGTCAGTTACGAGCGGTTGCAGCGCGATCATGGGCTGTTCGTCATCATCATCGTCGCCGCCGACCACTGTGGTCTCGATCGTCTCCACCGGAATGGTCTCCACTTCTATTTCGTGAAGTTCCACAATTTCAGCCGGCATCTCCGAGCCGTCCGTCTCGATATACAGCGTTTCGCCGGATGCCATGTTGAATTCCGCCAGCTTGCTTGCTTCCATACACACATATACATGAACACATACGCACACGCGCGCACGCAGCGTTCGTTGCCCCACAAACACACCCCCTCAGAGGAACGATATCTGCCCTCCCTCTTCGCTTCAATAATACCAATAACTCTACTTCGCCTCTACGAGATCACGTCGCTTCTCCACTCCAACTCCAGATCTCGCGAGATTTGAAAAAAAAAATGCTTACTGCCAGCAATTTGTCTTGAGTTAGAAAAATAATATATACTCCACGCTTCGTTGTATAAATACATATAACCTATAAATGCATATATTTTAAAATTATTTTTATGTATTATTTATTGTATCATTCTCATTTATAAAGTGCAGTCAACTAAAATAAAACCTCAGAAAAACAACACAGATGGGTTGTGTTTTTTTCCCATCAGTGTCACATTTGAAAAAAATCTATTGATTTACCATAAATGATAAAAGTAAAATAGTGCTAATGGGATTATGGCCTCCAGAGGGCGCGCTTAAAGTGTATTCCTCTACACATTGTCTTTATAAAACAGAAATTTAGTTTGGCCAGTGTTTGTACAGGTAGTTCAGTCACAGACATGCTTCATGAATGTAACAGTAGGCAGTGTCACTTTTATGTAATTCTGTGAGCGTGTCACAGCCCTTCTTCACCAACTGTCCGCTTGACCGCTCACTCCATTCGCAAGTAATGGTAGAATGCAGGCGTCAGGCGGTTAAACCTCGAGTTAATTATAAAACCTAAATAATGCAAGAAATTTCACTATTTTATTTCTTGTACTTGAAATCACAAAGTCAAAAAAAGAATTCACGTAAAAACAAGCAACATCTCACTGTACCCTTTTAGCCAATAAACATTTTATTAACAACATGATCACAAATACTCTGGTGTATTGTTTTTTTTTTTTTTTTCTTGTAAGATCGCAATATCCAAAAAGAAAACTTGTCTTCTGTCCCCCAGGTTCACGTTCCACCTTACTGTCAGTGATACAACATGTGTCGTCAAAATGAGTTTAAAAAATATTTTTACAAAATCATGGTGAGAAACAAATATTTTTAAGACAGACAAGGAAAAATTAAAGTGGATCAATATAAAAGGCTAACATGTGGACACAGGCAATGTTCATATTATTATTATTATTATTATTATTATTATTATTATTATTATTTATACCTACTACCACCTAAATCAATACTGCTACTAATAATAATAATAACAACAACAATGATAATAATAATAATGATAATAATAATAATAATGATAATAATAATAAAAGCAATCCAAAAATAGGGCAAAATAAAATCTAGAACAGTTTCCTATAAAGACATTAAAGACGTAAAAAGGTCATTGCCAAATATAAATTTAAACCAGAAAACAGAGAGGTCAGTGCAAGTGTCTTTCATCTGTTTTTATATCTGAGGGGTACCACAATGTAGACTACATATTAGAGCAAACTGATGTATTTGCTTTAATATGGCGGTAACGTTGCTGGGTGTCCTCCCCTCTTCAGCTACAGCAGTTCCTGCTAGGGGTCAGGGCTCATAAAAGAGGGCTCACACAAAGCTGGGAGATTATGTCATGCTAATTCTACTAAGTTCATGTCTAATGGCTGGAAGAGAAAATAAAAAAAGACATAAGTAAGTCATTAAGTTATGTTTCATTTAGAATAAGTAAGGTCTCATTTTGACATGAATTTATTTTTTGCATGCAATATCTGAACATACCATCAATGATTTCATCTTTCACCTTGTGCAATTCACGAACAACTTCTTCCAAGATTTCCTAAAAGTTAGAGAAATGTCCAGAAAGGAAAGAAAACAAAGCATAGTAAACAATAGTAATAACAGTTAACATATACAGCTATATATACAGTAGCTTAGTATACACAGACTCTACTTACTTGTTTCATTCTATCCAAGTCTAAGGCGTCTGTGTCAGTGCTACTGCCCACGGGTCGAACTCTAAACAGATTAAACAAACACACACACACACACACGCGCAAACTTATGGTCATAAAGTTTAATTGTTGGGTCCAGGCTTATATTCCAAATTATCATAATTAGATAATCTTCAAATTATTTAACTGTACTTACTGTATATTGCTTAGAATTTACTGAATAATATGAATTATTAAATTCATATAACTTAAAAGATTCAGGGACTAAATACACCAACTAATTTTAGTCCTGCAATGTCATACATTAAATTAAGTAATTGTTATTGCAGTGATTAATATCACGGCAGGTAAAAATCTAAAACATCTAAAACACTTTTCATTATGTGACAATTACATCAAACTGATATAAAGTATGCTTTGTAAGGATGACAGTGACAGCATTTTCATAACCATCTCTAATTAGCAGATTTATTTAGACAATTCAATTAAATTTAAATAATGTATTTATAGCTGTAAGTTATTTATTCAGTAGATCCTGATTTACAAACAGATTTGTACTGGCAGCATCAGCAATATCTTTAACAGCTTTTAAAGTGCTGGTGATATTTCATGATCTATGAGCCTCTCACCTTGATACCAGCGATGATCTCTCTGCGGAGTTGGCTCGATCCCATGGCTTCTTTGCACCATCTGCAGGTTAAATAAACCATAGCAACAAAAAAAATTACAGGTTAATTGACAGCAGCAGTCTCTCTTGCATGTATTATTTAAAATAATGTGAATTTATCGTTAGCATTATTCAATTAAGTTAATTATTTCATCAAGACCTTTTGACATTGTGTTATAGGATAATGAATTAGAATGGGATATGCTATAGAGGATATGTTGACACAGTTTATATTTTATTTACTGAACAGGCGATATATACATAATTTATCAGATTTGGCCAAATGGATCATTTTCATCTGCTCTCCATGGTGTTAAAAGAAAAAAAAAATTACAAAACACATACCTGCATTTTGTCCTCTAGACATTGGAGAGGAATTTGCATCATCCTGTAATAAAGCACAGTTGTCTCAAATGTTTCTTTCCAGCAACAGTAGGAACTAAAATATTTAAAAATATCACAAGAAAAAAAAATGCACCTGAGTACTTACATTTTGGCAGTCTCCGCTTTCCGCCGCTTTCCGTCTATAAATTTAAAAGTGCAAAAGAAATTGTTCCAACACTACTTTCCAAAACCAAAAACCCTTGTGTTTTTAGGAATTAAATTGGTTCTGACCTTCGTGCCAGCAGGGCATTCATCTCTTCCATCAGGCCCCCACCACCTCCACTTGTCCGATTGGCATCGTTTTTGGCTCCTGAACTCTCATCAGACTGTAATCAGACAGGAAGGTAATGATTTATAGAGCATCACTTTCATGTACAGAGTACCTTCACCGTGCTACATGCATATACAGTAGGTTTCAGGAGATCATCTGCCTGACATCAGCTCCAGTCCCCAGTGTTACTAAACTATTAACAAATTGAGCATGTACATGCTGAAACGAGTTTTATTGTAGCAGTGGTAATACAGAATAAAATAAAAGTTTGTTTTTATTTCATTCATAGTCAAAGATCAAACTGACCCTCTGCACTCGGCGCAGTTTGGCCCCGGCGATCATGGCGGCGAGGCCGGTGGGTCCGTGCGCATCCTCATGTTGATGATGACCTCCATACCCACCTCCACCCAGAGGTAATGGGGGTGGAGGGGGAGGAGGGGCTCCCACTGTTGGTGGCGGGGGACCAGGAGGGGCAGGGGGAGGAGGTGGAGGCGGGCATGGCCCTCCAACTGACATGACGGGTGGCACTATACTTGGAGGTGCCACTGAGAGCACAGCGGGATGTCCCTGAAATGGGGAGCCTGATAAAAAAGGGAATAATAGAATAATAGAAATGTTAAAAAGGGTTACACCATAAGGAGGGCAAAAAAGGCAGGTAGCAGAATTCTATTCATACATGGCAGATATGCTCAGTCTATTTTTCAGTTCCTCATTTCCTACCTGAGTTGGACGAACGTCGCTCTCTCTCGATATGTGCCTGCATTTGCTGTTGCTGCTGCTGTTGCATCTCCATCTGCCTGCAGAGCACACATGCAATTTATAGAGTCAGAGAGCAGTGTATAATCTGCATTACAATCAGCTCAATACCATGCAATTAGTGTCATGCAATAAGACCTCACCATTCCTCACTCAGCAATGAGCAATGAGTTTGGGCCTGTTCAGAATTACCTTCACATGAGGATCAGGAGTAATTTAATCTCATATGTACACAAATGCATTTACTACAGGTTGGCAAGTGTGTCTGTTTTGAATTATTAAAATTTCTCATCTTCAGTAAGTGCTTTATCCTAGTCCGATTCATGGATTCATGGTGGATGTTGGAAACACCGATGTTAAAGAAACACCCTGGATGGGCTGACAATTCACTGTACATCATGCACATACTGTCCATTCATATTTATGGCCAATTTAGTGTAACCATTAATGTATATCTAAATATTTTTTGGAGGAAGGGAGGAAAAGAGCCAAAGAACTGAAACCCATAAGATGAATCCCGTAAGGAGAACATGCAAAATGCCCAACAAAAATAACCGTTAGCTTTGGATAAAAACTTGAGACACTTAGTGTAGGATCAAACCTGAGACCCTGAAATTGTAAGGTGCCAATGCTACTGCCTGAGACACTGTGCTGCCAACTACACATGACATGCTGGTACCCTCAGAACTGTTCAGATAGTCATCTCCGCAGTTTTACAGACCAACCTTACACAACGTCACAACATTCATTTTTGGTCCAGATCTTGTGTGGAGACGAACCACTCTGTTAAGTCCTCTCCAGGTTCTTTCAATGAGGTCAGGACTCTGTGGTGGCTCATTTATGTGTGAAAAGGATTGCTCATGCTCCAAAACCCACTCTTTCACAATTTGAGTCCATGGTCAAACCATTAGTCAATAAAAGATGCATTGATGTGATAATCTGATAATTCCGTACATTTGGGTCTTCATTCTACTGCCAATTTAATATTGATGATCCTAAACCTGACCAGCTGAAGCAACCACAGATCATAACGTCATGCTTGAATGCATGATGGGTTTATGCGCTTCCATTCTTCCCCCTATGCAACCATTGCTCTGGAATACAGTTAGCCTGGACACATCAGACCACACGACCTTCTTCTATTGCTTTAAGGACCAGATCTTTTTGTTTGCTAGCAAACAACAATTTTCTTTATTACCCTTAATAAAAAATTATTTTCTAATAGCCACAAAACCATTTAATCCCTGTCATGCCACTTTTATTGTGTGTGTGTGTGTGTGTGTGTGAGAGAGAGAATCTCTTACTTTCACTATTAAACCTAGCTGTGATATCTGCAACTTCACAATGCAACTTCACTCAGACTCACTCACTCATCTTCTATACCACTTTATCCTGTATAGGTCGTGAGAGGCCCAGAGCCTTTCCCATGAGACTTAGGACATGAGGCAACTTTATTTCATGATTCATTAATGATATTTTTCTCACCACATTCCTTTCACAAAGTACATGCTTTAGCAATTTCCTTCAATGTTTAAATAATGCATTGAACAGTTTTTGACCCAATTCTAGTTACTAACAGCAATCTTCTTAGGTGTTTCCTCACCTTAACATAGGCCATAATTTGGCCCTTCTCCAACACATCTTTGTATTCACCGCCAAGGGATATGTCTTACTACATGGCAGTTTAATAAATGGGAAGCTACTTAGTGCAACAGTTAAGGATAAAAAAATTCAAACATATTAATCACTGCAGTAATTCTCCTATCCAAGCTCTTAAATATTTGCTTATTGAAATCCAGTCTTTGTATAATCTGTTCATTAGGAGGTCATGAGACAGAAAATATTGCATCAGAAGAAATATCGCATTTCTGTAGGTCATTTAAAGTGGCTGTTATAATAAGAGCAGCAGGAAACCAATAAAGAATACCAGTGATTGTGGTTTCTGTAAATAAAGTCCCTTTGCATAATGCAAACATGCTGATCCCTTGAAAAAGGAAGACCACCACCCTAAGAAACCAATTTTGTGTTATTACTGTATTATTCCAAATGCTTAAAAAAAGAGTTTGCCAAGTTATAGACTTTTACACAGAACCATTAAAGCTTCCTCTTGTGTGATAAACAATATGAAACTTTAGGGTGATAGAGGGAACCTTTTTAATAAGAAAAAGGTTTATACACAGTCGTCTTATGAGATTAAGTAATAATAACATTATCGCAGGTCAATAGCCTTTTGCAGGAGTGTCCCTTTATGACTTTTCATCTACAGACAACTGTTTTTCTGCTACATTCATCAAAAGATACATGTTTGATTTTTTGCCAGCACTATATGTTCCAAAGGATAGTTGTTAAAAAGACACACACAACACCAGACCCTGTTAACTGCAAAGAAATGCCACACTTTCATTCTTTCATCGTTGGACTTCAAGAAGCAGCTTTTATGTATGTTCTTCTAGATCTGTCACCCCCACAATTTCTATTCTGGTGCTTTTCATTAAGACTGACTGACTCATCCGCATGTTAAACAATCATGCAGGAGAACGATGTCTATTACTTTGCATAACCAACGACTCCTACATTTCATTGTGCGTTTCACATCATTATGCTGCAGTTATAAGCAGACGCTTACCTTCTCTGCACCTCAAGCTCTTCGGCTGTGGGGCCGTTCTGTACCGGGCGCTGAACTGCTGGACCTGAGAACAGAAGGTTGAGAACCAGATGATTAAAAGTTAGATTAAATATGGCAAATAGGATAACTTGCTTTTAATTTCATCATAGATGTTGAATTTATAAAAGTCATTATGTAATATGCTTTAGCACTTAAAACTCAGCAAAAAAAAACAGCTTTTTACTAATATACATAGGGCTCAGGATTGTGCAGTGTAGAGTGACATATCCTTTTTATCAGCACAATCTAGGCAATATGATGAACTGAACTTTATTACATTTTAACCAAATATACAAACATGACTAAAGGAAAAAAAAAATGGAACACATCAGCAAAGAAATAGCAATGTCATTCCTATATTCCGGTAGTGGTAAAATGTACACCTTTTTTAAAAAGAAAGATAACTTTCGTTCTACCCGACATATCCAAAAACAAAACCCAGATACACAGATGTGATGTCTGAAACTTAATGCAAGGCTCCCATATAAGCACTTTTTTTTCATGTTGCCGGCACAGATCTGCACCTCTTGGGTTTTAAAGGTTAAATAAAGAATACGTTTTGACTCTTTAGGGGTTAGCTAATATTCGTCATTTCCGCCTGACCTTTGGCCTAGGATTTTGATGTTGTTATGGCAGTATATTTACTCACTCGTAAGTCTAACTTAGGACACGAGACAGGGTACACCCTAGACAGGGTGCCAATCCATTGCAGGGCACACACACACTACGGGCAATTTGGGAACAGCAATTAGCCTAATGCATGTCTTTGGATTGTGGGAGGAAACCAGAGTACCCGGAGGAAACCGCACAAGCACGGGGAGAACATGCTAACTCCATGCACACAGAGGTGGGATTCGAACCTGGCTGGGAATCAAACCTGGGACCCTGAAGATGCAAAGCAACATTGCTAACCACTAAGCCACCGTGGTTATGGCAGTAAAACGTTGTAATATTGCTAAAATAATTTTATATCATATCAATTTTATTTTATAATATATTTTTAATGTGGCAAAGATGTTAAAAAGTGATTATAATTCACTTTATACTGCAATATCTAATCAAAGCAACCCCTCTACCTCTTTTTAAACCTTATGTGGACACTGGTACCTCAGCAAATGTACATTTTCCAAAATGATATGTGAATAGATTTCATGTATAGACATCGCATTGATCTTTTAGTAGTAGAATACCAGATGATTCCTACGTACCGCAATGTGCTTTCAGACAATGCATTTATACTGAAAAAAATATTGTATCTGTGAGACCAATATATCTGCCATTGCCACTTTTTCATAACCTTACTTCACAGGTAAACAAACATGGCTAAGAATCCAGACTTTTGGGCCACATTGTACGGTAGATCCACTACAGAATCCACTACTGTAGCAGATCCTGAATGTCCTGGAATGAATGCAAGACTGGATGTAAGTACATACAGTATGTGATTAGTCATATGATTATTTGCTTTTGTTTTTCATGCTCATGGCTATGTTCTGTATCCTAACAAACAAATGAGATTAGTATTTTATTTCAGGGTCGTGCAGATGGTGCAGTGCCCTCTGGCTGTCACACTGTGTTTTGCGATAATGATCTAGGCTTGGGAGAAATTCGTACGGAGATTAAAGCTCCAGTCTGTTTCATGTCTGCATGTCTGGGACATAAAAAAAAAAAACATTAACACAAATACAAGGTGGATTGCCATCTGAACATTAGAAATGTATGTATGTATGTATTCAAATATTAACAACTATTCTCTTTTAATTGTAATGATAAAATTGGAATATTAGTATGGTTGATTTATTATAACTAATGTATATAAAGATTCCATAAAGACTAACAGTAGAGGCATAGATAGAAATACACCTCATTACTGCTACATAATCGCTGCACCTGCTGCCAGCAACTTGGTTCAAAATGTACAGAAGTATAAAGAACTTTCGGTAAAAATAAAAATATCTGTAATGGATGTGCAATGGTGGCTTTTACGTAACTGACAGCTGTGAACAGGTTATATTGTCTGTAATTGATGCATTAAAATTGGTAATGCCAGTCATTCCTCAGGATCAAATGTCAGCCTTAAAAAATTTGGAACAGTTTTTTTTATTTGATTTTGACTATTAAACAGTGACAAACACATGACATTATATAAGATACATAACATGTAACAAAAAATGCAATCATCTATGAAATATAATGCAAATTAGCACAGCAATTAGGCATCTACTTGCATATACCTGTAAATATTTGTAATATATTAGGGTGGTTATGTGTGACAATAACCATTGTTAAAATTGCTATATAAATAACACTAAAACTGAAAAATAAAATTGAAACAAAAACAAGCTCTAGATAAAGTAATCAACTCTTATCTTTTTTTCAGTGTTGTATATAAAGCCTTTGTCATAAGAATGTTTACATTACGTTTACATTTGTTTACAAAAACATTTACATTTAAACTCAACATCAAAAGTTAACATTAACCTGTAACACTGTTTGAACTTATGGACTTATGGAGTTCCTGCTGATTATGTAGCATATGATCTGTATGCACTGACCAATATAGTCTACACATGGTGGATATTTTTGTTTCCAATTTGATTTTAATCCATTTGAAAAATGTAATTCAAACAAGTGCATAAATAATTGATCATTTTAATTTTTATCTCTATTTCTGTTTGGTAATGTTATCCTTTCTTAAACTACCCTTCTAAAACTTCCCTAGTAATCTTTTTTTTTTTTTTACATATAATATTATTTAGAGCAGTTTAGCAGTTTATTCAATGGCTTTAGAGGTTTAGAGTGATCTAAACCCTTTACAAATCCTGATTAGAAAGATAAAGACAGAAGGGAGACAGAGAGCAAGCAGTACCTACAGGACATCTTGAAGAAGAAAAGCCGGCCTTGGCATATACACAAACACCCACAGACTAACCCGCTGCTGATCATAGTGCACTCGGGCGCTTCATCCCTTCTCCTTCTCCTTCTCTTTCCTTCTCCTCTTGTCTGTCTCCTCTACACTCCTTCCTGCTTGTCTCCTGTTTCTCTACAGGGTAACCCCACACCTGCAGTGTATCAGCCGACTAGCGAGCCCTGACCGGCTCATGTTTCTGTAAAGCTCCCTGTACAGGTGCAGCACCACCCCACATGCACCTCCTGACCAACAGAGGGCACTGCAGCTATGTGCCTGGAGGTGTGTGTGGTGACTGTAAATGGGACAGTGGTCTTAGCAGTGTAAATATTTACAGTTAATTTGTGGTAAAATAAAATATTTTTGGTAGCCTGACAATAAGATGTTAAAGGCATTTACATCATATAACTAAAACAAAACATTAGTATTAGACTGAACACTGGTATTGCAGTGGTCCATTTTCCTAGCAGTTCTTTATATAGGCCTACAAGAGTGCTGTAATACAGAGATGTATATTGACATGCATGTTTTTATGTATAAGCAAACGGTGTAATATCGAAAAAAAAAAAAAAAAAAAGGTAACGAGGAAAGACCATGCTGATTAACAAGGAATGTGTCCTAAATCCTCTTGCATGGATGTATGAAACAATTACTGTTTCATCCATTCATTCTCATTTTGGATGGTTTAAAATACTAATTTGTTTACTAATAAATACTAATATGAATATTACGTACAACAGTGCAGCAGATAACATATATCTCATATCTCCACACAGCTCCTGGCTCCAAAGTCCTGGGTTAGATCCTGAGCTCAGGTTACTGGACTACTGAAATTCCTCTAGGTTCTCCAGACCAATGTTGTAAATATTTTAAATGTCCCATTTTTACTATTTATATAATTCATTAAGAGGTCCCTTAAAATGTGTCTGTTAAAGCTCCACCTGAAATAGCCCTCAGATAATGCACTTCTATCCTACAAACTCCCCCTTACACTCCCCCTTCCATTGTTTATGTAAATGAGTTACTGCTGTGCCATGATGAGTTTTTCCTTCTTGTATGAGGTCACAGTAGGGGAAACTGAAATTGGCTTGTTTGAGCCAGTAGGGGAAACTGAAATTGCAGGAAGCAGGGAATGTATTTTTTCCATTTTTTTTTTATGAGTTACTAAATATGACTAAAAAGTTAATTTTGAAGGTCTAAAAGAACTCTTTAAAGTTTACCTTAGTTTGACTATATGTTCAACTGCAGCATAAACAAAGAGCAAATCCATATACAGTAAGAGGCATTTCATTTGGGCTCATGTCATGTAATTGGCTACATAATGCAAAACGCATGTAAAAATTTGCTGAAATTTGAAATGTAATAGCTTCTTTGTTACTCTCACTCATTGAGTTTAAAGCTTTATCCTTTACACGGGGTCGTGGAAGGCCTTTAACCTATTCCAGGAGATGTAGGGCATGTGGCGGGGCACACCCTGAATGGGAGGCTAATACATTGTAGGGCACACACACACACATTCACACACTATGGGCAATTTGGGAACACTTGTTATCCTAATCTGCATATCTTTGGACTGTGGGCAGAAACCCACCAAACACAGGGAGAATATCCAAACTCTATCCACACTGCTTCTAGGTGGGAATCAAACCCCGGACCCTGGATGAGCAAAGCAACAGTGCTAACCACTAAGCTTTGTGCCGTCTAGCTGTTCAAATGGTGTGAAGAGCTTGTCTGTAGTCGCCAAACTCAGCCTTGGATGTATGAAATGAACATTGGCTTATTCCCCTTGAATTTTCAGGCACTTTCCATTCTGGATAATAAGACACATTAAAGTAACCTAGAGAATATACTGCACATAAAAACCAAGCTGCTTGTAATGTGCATATATCTTCCCAGACCTTAATACACGCTACTGCATTTATTATTCTCACAGAGGAAGCATTTTATTCTCTTTCTGCTGCAGACTTTTTATTTCTTGTCATTTTATCTCAAGAAGAGAAGGTAAAACCAGAGAGTTTCACTAGAATACTGAACCCAAGGGAATGAAATACAGCCACTTGGTTTAATTAAGATTAGCACTGTACTGGGAAAATCCTTCACAGCTATTAACTTGGCAGCCATAACTCTAAATTACCTCCTTATACACACTTCCTGCATCTTTTATGCTTTCCAATGTACTATTCAAAAGTGGCAGATGAATTAAATGCTGAAATCAGGTGTAAGCCCCATGTGTGGCCCATATATAGCGTGTGTGTACAAATCCATCGCAGGGCATACACACACTCATACCAATTAGCCTTATCTGCATATCTTTGGACTGTGGGATTAAACCCACCAAGCACAGGGAGAACATGCTATCCCAGGAATCAAGCCTGGGAATCAAACCCAGATCCTGGAGGTGCAAGGCGACAGTACTAACCACTACACCACTGCAAAAGGGATTTTAAAGGAATTTCAAATACTTATACAACTGCAGAAAACATCCAAAATCATTTCCAAGTGAAGAACTGTCCCAGGCCACCACATACCCTGAGTGACCCCAGCCACATTAAAAGCTTGTGCCACGTCCCTGCTGATTACATTTAACTTCATTGTTTGAGCGCTTCCTGTAAAACAAGTCTGTCGACGCCACCTGTGATGTAATGCTCAGTTAACACCTTTAGAGGGCCTACTAAGCTCCACATGGTCCTGCAGGCTCCCTGTCCACATTGCTGCACAGTAGAAATGCTTGAGGTGATCAGAAATCTGGTACAGGCGCAGATTACTATGTGTCGTGTAAAATGTGATAAGACCAGCGTCTGCTGCTAATGGTTATTGTGTGTTATTTTGAAACCCCGCCAAATCGTCTAAAGCCCTTTTCAAGATAAAATCTCATCGGTTGCAAATACATTGTGCATGAACACACTGATACAGATATCAAACACTTCTTCAGGCAACAGGAATGATCACGTGGGGATTATTTGCTATTGTCCTGTTTCGTCCTGATTAAAACATCCCAATTCTCAGTGGCCATCAGTACAGGATTTCTTTACAGCCAGGCTTAATTCTCCGCTAGCCACTGCAGACATATCCAATTATACCTATAACCCTGTCAAAACATATGAAAATGTTGTTTCTCTTATTTTTTTCTTACTTACATTTCTGTCCTTTTTGCATTTTCCTCAAAGTCAAAAGATAAAGATGAATAAAGATGAGTATGTAAGGCCAGTGTCGTTATATAAGAGCTCTAGTGGAATTTAATGCATGTGGATGCATTGTGGATATGCCTAATTTGCAATTAACTATTTTGTATAATTATGAAAGAATGTATGAATAAGTAAATAAATCACAACATGCATTGAGGTATGTATTTTGTTCAGTTGCTTCTAACAACCTTTGACATTGCACGGTGGTGCAGTGGTTATCACTGTTGCCTTGCACCTCCAGGGTCCAGGTTTGATTCCCGTCTGTGTTCCTGAAGTTGGAATGTTCTCCCTGTGCTTGGTGGGTTTCCTCCCACAGTCCTAAGACATGCAGATTTGGCTAATTGCCTGTAGTTTGTGAGTTAGTGTGTGTGCCCTCTGATGGATTGGCACCCTGTCCAGGGTGTACCCTGCCTTGTGCCCTAAGCCTCCTGGGATAGGCTCCAAGCCCCCGTAGATAGACAGGTACAGAAAGTGAGTGGCCTCCGAGTGGCGCAGTGGTAAATTGCTCGCCCTATCATCTGGAGATCGCTGGTTCAATCCCTGAGTGATGCTGTAACCTCTTACAGCCAGAGGTCTAGACAGAGTTGATTGGCTGAGCTCTCTCAGAGGGGAGGATGAGGGGTACTAGTGCTCCCACATTAATACGGCTCTACAAACCAATCAGGGGCGTCTGTGAGCTCACATAAGCGTGGGTCGGAGGAAACACGTAATAGTCTACAGCCCTCCCAACTGAATGGTGGTAGAAGCTTAATGTGGGAGCCCCCTAGTGACTGGGAGGAATTAGACACTACTAAAGTAGGGAGAAAAATCAGGAAAAAAAAAAAAAAAAGTGAGTGCGTGAGTTAGCTCCAGTTTAAGCTTTTAGTACTGGTATTATGTGGTATTATGTGGTATTTGCAATTGCAAATCTACATTTACAACTCTTGAGGCAATGAATCTTTTCATTATGTCATAAAAATATTTTTACACTTTTACTCAAAATGTTTACTGTCTAACTCAGATGGATGCAAATAAATCGTAAAATTCAATAGACTCAAATGATTCAAGGCACTAAAGAGACTCAAGTTTAACCTTAGTACCCTGTGTGGATTGTTTTTTTATTTTTTTTTATCAAGTTGAATTCAGAAAAAAGTGCACAATCATAATATACTGTATCTGATGCATGCTTTGCATTAAGTTGTGCAGTTTCATATTTTGAAAGTATTCCACCTGTACATCTTTAAGCACTGAAATGACCTTTTGCGTATGCATTCTGAGCTATAACCTGCTGATCTAAACACTTCCTGAACTAGTTGAGCTACCACTGACTATTAATGCAATCTAGTTAGTGTCCTTGGTACACAGTGATGATATTAAACACTATTGATGGGCTAAAAACAATGCAGTTCCAGAACCAACAGTTCAAAGAACATGTGAAGTAATCCTGTGTATTGTCTTGTGCGTAGGCTCACCTCCATCCTGGGTGCTGAGTACATTAAGGGCGAACAGCATGGCGTTGGAGAATGTGGTGGCCTCCTCCTTACTGGCAAAGTTGAGTCCATACACCTGCCTGGCATCACGCCACTGATGAAATGTAGGTGTGGCCTGATTATACTTCAGCCCCTTTACAATAGAGTAGTTAATGACAACCTGAAAAAGAAAGGAAGTGAAAAGTCAACAATAAGGTGATGAATGATCATGAATCTGGCTATACTACATGGATTACTGAGCCCACAGAAGTCCCATAAAGTTCTCCATTTTCCCAAAACCTGGTAATACTGTACTACTACTTCTACTACTACGACTATTATAATCAAAAGACTATAGTGTTGTGGTCATCAGGGACTCATACTGAGCATCCTTTTAACACACTTCTTCTACAAAATTTCTCTAAAGCACTAAAGCTTGTCCTTAAAAGCAGCATACACAGAAATAAAAGCATCTGAAAGAGTTCACTCGCCTGCTGATCCTGCAGTTTGACTCCCACCACACGGAAGGTGTTGTTGGCAGTGTTGTGGTAGATGTTGATGCGGCTAAAGCCTTGTTGGCCTGGTTTGATGGGCACCCACTTCTTACTGGTGTCATCGTAGACCATCACAGAGGCACGGGCCTGGCAAATACTCTGCTCACTAAAGCACATAAATAAAAAACAAAGTAGGCATAATTGGTAGGTAGTCTATAAACATATAGCTGCCTTAAAGAAAAATTTTATTCACTTTCAAAAAATCATAGCAACCAGTGCAAAATTCAGCGGAAGAAATGGTGTAATGATGTTAACAGTCATTTATATATATACATACATATGTTCATACTCCTGGTTTGCCCTCCCAATGGCTATTCCATACTTAACCCTATTCACTAACGGGTGGAATAGAAGAGATATGTCTTATGCATTTCTTATGTCTGATAATAGAGAGTCAAAGAAAAAAAAAAGACATGTTTTACACACCCATGCAATGACTGGGCTTGTGCATGTACATTATAGTGCCAGTTTGACGACAGAGACATCGGCATTGAAGGAACACACTGATTCAGCTTTACGGTTTGTCGTTCCCACAGTCAACCAATTGTAATAGCAAAGGAATCATACTGTGCAAAACTGAATAAAGATTGTAATTAATGCCTTTATCACACACAGTCGGGTAATTGCGCTGCAATTATGAGAATCCATTAGGGTCAAACTTGGTCATATGACTAATTTGCGTTAAAAGAAAATTGTAATCCGTTCAAATTTCTCGATTAATCATGTGCATTAACGCGTTAATATTGACAGTCTTAATTATAATACAATTATTATTGCTGTTAAGGTTAAATGTCATTATTATCCTATTCTCATCTTTTATATTAGGTGACATTTATTAAAAACATACACAGGAAACTGGCATCTTTTAATAATCCAAAAATGTCCATATGTTACAGAGATCTTCAAACCAAACAGTTTTAATTACTTCTATCAGTAAAATGTTTTACCATATTTATGGTGATGTACAAGTACATGGCACTTACTAATAACCAAAAGACATTATGAATATTTAATGCATGTAAATTTGCTATTTAATGCAAGGAAAACCTACATGGGTGCTGATCCGTTCTCTAAATGATGAACTATAATTACATAATTAAATTAACACAAATGGACAATTTTACATAAGAACTGTATCCTAATAAGTTTTTACCATACACTTATGTAATATCTGGTTAAATGTGACTCAGCCCTCTTGAAGTGGAGAGTCGAAGAGCTTAAATTTACATCTGCTGTAAAGCGTGCATTAACCGTTGCATTCCACTTTAGTCCATGCATGAAATACGATCATGATTTAACACTCAGAGACAGCAAGGTGTAAGCGGGGTTTTAATGGCTAAAGTTGTTGAAAGTGAGAGTGAAACTTTCTGGCAAGGCTGTTGCTTGTGTAATAGAAGGAGGAGAGAAAGCATGAGACAGAACTAGATTAAAAAAGAGAATGCAAGAAGGAGAGAGGAATGTGGAATAGTGAAGCAGTGATATGAGTTCCACACTGAAATGAGGAAAAGAAACAGAAACTTCATCTGCCTGATGAGATGTGAATGAGAGGAAGAGGAAAAGGAGCTTTGAGAAACTTCGGCTAGTGCAATAAACAATCCATGTTTGTTCAGCTTGATTTTTTTATTGTAATGTATCAGTTTGCCTACATACTGTATACGTCTTTGTTCTGTATATAGATGCCGTGCATGTAGCAGTGCTTTTAAAAAGGGAAGAATTGTATTTTGACTCCATCTACTAGATGCTGAAAGTATTCTGCTGAAGTCATTCATCTTTTTCTGCAGTTCAGTTAAAAATATAGTTTCTTGGTATAATTTGACTGAAACACAATCCTGTTCCTTTTGGGAAGAAAAAAAAATGACTGGGAACTGTACACTCACCAGACAGCCTGGTTATAAATAACCACATGTGAGACTTAGAGACTAATGCACTCACTCTACAGTAGCAGATCGCCTTCTCTAAACAGGCTTGTGAGCTTTTTAATTTAGATTTCTAAATTGGTTTGCGTTGACCAATATTAAAAGTAGTTTTTGGCAACTAAAGGGATGTGATGAGAGCCAGAGAGAGAGAGAGAGAGAGAGCAAACCGTGGAACCATGGAAAGATTTTCTGGCGGCAACCTACATACAAAACGGAGAAAAAACCTTAACATAAAAAAAGAATTATAGAGGACTGTATTTCCAGTATTTATGGCCCTACATTAAATATCTTTCATATTTGTAAAAACTCCACATTTACACCAAATCCTGCCGGTCTTGTCTTTACCATTGAGCCCAAACATATGAAGATATCCTTTTCAGCTTTCAAATGTGTAAGAGCATTTTAAAATCAGTTCAGTGTTTATAAATGATTTGTTCATAATATGTAAAATTAGAAAAAATACCTGAATTTTAAGATCAAATCTGATTATATGAATTTCACATGAGGCCATGTAAAAATACTTTCTTAAAGAAGTCTGCAATACCCTTACTACAAAATTGCACAGGATGTCCCAGTTTTGCAGTGTGTGTGTGTGTGTGTGCGTGTGTGCCAGCAGGCAGGCTGTCTGTGCTGAGTGATGAGTGTTTTTTAAGTTTGTACAGTTTGTATGTGTGGCCTTAGGCTGTGTAGGGCAGATGGTTCGTCCCCCCTAAAGATCTCACGCTGGCACAGCCACATCCCCGTACCTCTCATAGATAATTTAGTGTCAGTGCACACATCTCATCTTCCCATTATCACCTCTTCCCTCTAGACCTCCCCCTTTCCCCGGACTGCATGTTGAATAGTTTGAACCACTGTCTACGCCTTGTGCCCTGCATGCTGGATATAAAGACGTCAATCTACAAAGATGAAGATGATTAGTTGGATACAAATGCAAGATTTTGGCCGCACAAGTGGATTAGTGGTTAGCACTGTCGCCTTGCACCACTAGGGTCTGGTTTTGATTACCGACTCGAGGTCTGTGTGCATGGAGTTTGCATGTTCTCCTCGTACTTGGTGGGTTCCACTCCATGTACTCTGGTTTTCTCACGCAGTCCAGAGCAGATTAGGTTAATTGGCGGCTATTTAGCCGTAGTGTGTGAATGCTGACTGGAGGTCCTACCACAGTTGTAAAAATGGGAATAAATACAATGATTTCCATTGGCCTTTATGGTCTGTAGTTGGACTACAGAGGTTCCTAGAGGGATGGACGGATGGATGGATGGATGGATGGACGGATAGATAGATAGATAGATAGATAGATAGATAGATAGATCTATCTATCTATCTATCTATCTATCTATCTATCTATCTATCTATCTATCTATATATATATATATATATATATGCTAAATTTGATTCAAGAAAACACAAACAACCCAAAGGGCAATTCCAGACTTATAATTTCAACAACAAAAAGGCAAACCAGGACCAGATGGGAACATCATACAATACATTTTAGCACCGAGAACAACAACGACAAGTTTCCCTAAGTATCTTTCTCCAAAGTCCTGTATTGGTTTGTATTACCCGTTACATGTCGCTGTTCCTAAATTGTGTAATATAATTTAAAATTTTGTTCCTTTTGATAGTATTATCAATGCTACAGCCTTATCTCTGGTTGAGAAAACAGAAGCAAATTTAATATAAAGGGAAAGTCTGTAGTTTCTAAAACTTTGCATAGCAGAAAACAGTTTACCACATGAAGGACTTCCCCAGGCCATCACAAATATTGTCATAAATCATGGATATCTGAATAAAACAATTGATAAAAGTTTTAACACGTCACCGACTCTCTAAAAACAGGGATGAAAGTAGTGCATGGCCAAAGAGGACATTAAGAATTTTATTGATTGTCTACCTGTCATTTTTATTTTTAGTTTCCATGTGATTATGTTTTTATGATGATCATGGTATTGGTTTGCATGTTTATCCTTAATGCATGGTACTGAATTAATCCATGACTACACGGAAACTAGTAGATTCGCAAGAGAGAATAGGAGTCTGTGAATCTGTCAGTGGGTCCTGTAAGTTAAAGAGGCAAATTTATAGATTTAATTCATAAGACGCCACAAATTTCCTGAAAAAGGAGGACCTGGCAACATCATTTGAAATCTTTACTGTCTCTCATGTCTTTCTCTTTGTCCCCCTATGGTGTTTTCAGTGACTATCTCTTATAGACAAATTTTATTGGGGCATATATTTTGAATCTTTCTGAACTAAATATAACAAGACTAATAAAATCACAAATCAAGTAAGGCCTTGATCTAATGTTAATTTAAGCCTTTATTTGTCACATATACATTATTGCCCAGTGAAATTCTTTCATCCCTGGAGAAGGCAGGGTTAAGGGCCTTGCTCAAGGGCCCACAATGGCAACCTGGTGGAGCTGGGGATCAAACCACCGACCTTTCGATCCTTAACTCAGTGCCTTAGTCCTCTGAGCTACCACTGCCACATACCCACATGTTATTCCCAAGAGTATAATACACTATTACAATAACTATACATTGTGACATTGGTAATAGAGGCTGGCTTTGTGTGTGTATTCAGAATTTATGCCTGTGTTGAATGAAATGCTTTGGAAGCATCTGTGTATCTTTCTCAGTCAACATTACAGCTCACTGAGCACTACATGGTCGCTCGCATTGTCTGACGCACAGGCTTTAGCATCATTAACCCACTGATCTGGGTTTAGCAGAAGAAGCTTTGTTATAAGCCCCCCCAACTGGGCAACACTTACTGTAACACTAGATTTTACAGAATTTGACTAATTCTTTTATGGTTTCATCTTAATAGTGCTTAGGAAAAATGTATTTAACGTGATCAGACTGGTGTGCCAGTGTGTCACATCTTCCCTCTTATCATCATGCTATGCCATGATTTATAATAAGACAGGCAGGCATTATTCAATTCACTACTTTACCGAATAATGACTCATGCAGTTGTGATAGAGCATCCATGTAACCCACTGGCTATTTTTATCAAGACACGATGCTCTGAGATGATGACAAGGAAAATGTGTCCAAGGGCGCCTGAAACCAGCTACTTAAATCTAATACCGCAAGTTTCTTCAAAGATATAATGAAGCCGGCACTACAAAGTTATCATTATTATGATGACTTGATGCTATCATCTTCACAATGCTATCACAGCTAGAGATTTGGTATAAATGTTTTCATATCATTATATAATAACGTCTTTTTTTTATTAGATCAGACATCAGTTAGCTTAAAAGGGACCTATTATGAAAAATTCACTTTTTCGTTTTTTTTCTTTTTTAATCAGACAGGTCTCCAGTGTCCAGGTACCCTTGTGGTTTGTGCAACTCCCTTGCAGTTTTTTTTCTCTCTCTAATCCCTGGGGCTTAAACAAGCCAATAAGATTTTTTCTGTAATGAGACCTCATACATCATTTTTCCATCAGAAATGCAGATAAGAAACCATAAAAACAAATGGGAAATATCTGAAAAGGTCCCTGTTTTCTGGTCCCTGCCTTCTGATTTGCTAGAAATATCACTTCCAGAAAGGGTCTATTCAGCTACAGATGCAAAAACACTGTGTTTGGAAGAGGAGTGAAAAATCCAGCATGTCTAAATGCAAGATATTAGTTGTATTTCCATATAGAGATAAGATATAGTTGTATAACTTTGCTAATTTATTATCATATCTAGACACTAATTATTAGATGTTGTATAAAGAACGCAGTTAATATGTGTGAGTTTCTATGACAAAGGTGGCAATAGATCTTATTAAAGAAAACAGTCTTATAGTATGAGGAACCACAGTCGGAATTATAGAATCCTGAGACAGGCGTTTTTTGGCCTGCTCATTTGAGGTTTAGTGGCAGAAAAAGCTTTCTGTGCTTGAAAGTCTCAACAGCAGAAATACAATAGCAATTATATTTCAAATTTCTGTGATATTATTTCGAGGCTAAAATGGAATGGGATGGACTCAATTGAAATGATAAATAAAATCTTTTATCTTCTAAAATTGTTTATAACTGCCTCCATACATAAAATTAAAACATTAGACTTATTTCACATGACTCTTATTTCATGAACAGTACTGTGCATAAGTGCCACCCCTTGAGCCACTCCTAATTTTTTCACATTAATTTGAATGATGTCGATTAAATTAAAGGACCTGGAACAAATGTTTTACTAAGACATGCTGCGAAGTCCCTAAAGATACAATTTAAAAATTGCTTGTTTATGTAACAACCTTAGCAGCAACCACATTTCCCCTCTCGTCTGTTCCAACCACTCAGCATTCAGCACCACCAGTATACTAATCACCAGCCTGATCATCTGTCATCTGCTCCTGTGTTTCACTGGTTCATGTCTTCATGTAAGATGGTTTTATGCTTGAATAATTCATAGATCACTGTCTGGATAATAAACAAAAAAACATTCCTCTAAAACTGGTCAGACACAGGTGCTAGATTGAAATTGACTTGCATAGTACTTTATGTTTGTTTGTTTGTTTGTTAAACCACACAGTGACTTATGAATCATTTAGGCATAAAAACTAAATCTAATTTAATGCATGAACCAATGGGGAAAAGGTGCAGATGTTGATAGAGAGTGCTGTCTTAGGGCGATCGTCCACAACAGGGTGGTGTGCTTGAGCTTGCTGTGAAAGCTGTGAAAGCTTACTGAATTAAATGTGTGTAGTGATTAGCATTGTCGCCTTGCACCTCCAGGGTACACGTTCGATTCCCGGCCAGGTTCGATTCACGTCTCTGTGTGCATGGAGTTTGCATGTTCTCCCTGTGCTTGGTGGGTTTCCTCCGGGTACAAAGTTTCCTCCCACAGTCCAAAGATATGCAGATTAGGCTAATTGGCGTTCCCAAATTGCCCGTAGTGTGTGTGCCGTGCGATGGATTGGGCTCGTGTCCTAAAGGGGTGGTTAAAGGGGTCATCCAGACACATTTTTCATTAAATGTTAATATGATCTTTAGGGTCCTAATGAAAAGTTTGTAATATATTTAATTAAAAATTCTCAATGGTTGTGTAAAAAAAAACACTACATTTAAAAAGTAAAAACTAGCTCTGTTCTCAGCAACCTATTTCAGTGCATGTTCCTTTAAATGCTTATGATCTCTCCTGAGCCCGCCCCCCCAGTTCTGTGGGGCGTGTCTTCACAACACACGTGGGGTATAGCCACGGGAGTGTCGTCCAGTGCGGGCAATGCTTTGGACTGCATTACCCACAAAGCATTGCCCACAACGCAGTGCGATGTGTTTACTGATGTGTTTACATGACTTCTTAATCTTCGACAGACATCGTTATAAACCATCTAACGTTACAAAGGTAAGCATAATATAGTTTTCCGACTACGTACACAGTTTGCAACTAGACAATCACCTCAATGCATTGTTTATTATAAACGGGCGATTAGGGATTATATAGAGACGGATGTACATAGAGAAGAAGCCATAACCATGTTCTATGAGAGTGTAAGTTAACTTACACTCCGCATTTATCGTGATTATTAGAAAAGGCGATCTGCAAAGATTCATAGTAAAATAAATCACACTCACCGAGCCTGGTGAAGATGAAGCAGGAACACGAAGCGTTAGTACAGATCCGATTTTAGGAGCAGCTTCGTAGTAAAACCTGCTTTATATTGACCCGCGTTTATAAAGCAGTCTGGTGAAAAATGATAATCGCAAACATGAGTGCATTTAGGTAAATCGGCGGGGACGTTAGCTTTAAAAACTAAATTCAGCCACTGCGTCCTCAGTGGCTCAGATACCTAACCCTAGGTAGGTACCCTAGGTCACTAACCCTAGGTAGTGAATGACGACTGCTGTGTTCGCTATTACACCCAACAACTGTACACAACACTCGCTTAGGCGCCATTTTGCTCCAGCGGCAAAAAACAATGGCCGACAGCTTCTTCTTCTAGTGTCAATCAACTAGTGTAGGAGCGGCCTCTTGCGGTGTGACGTCACATCGACAGGCATTTGCGATTGGCCTGATTTCAGAAAGGGCATGTTATTGTAATAAATGAAAAGAAAACCACTGGTCGGCTCTTTATCATCGTAGAGTGGTTGTGTACGCACTCTCCTAACACACAGTTCAGTCCAAACAGCTTAAAAAAGTGCATGTAGGCCTGTATGACCCCTTTAAGTCATTGGACCACTGATCGGAAAGTCCCAGGTTCAAACCCCACCGGCCGTCAGGTTGTTAGTGTTGGGCCCTTGAGCAAGACCCGCTCAGAACTGCTCAGATGTATAATGAGATAAAATGTAAGTCGCACTGGATAAGGTCGTCTGCAAATATCATAAATATTCTAAACTCTAAATGTGACAATTAACTGTATAGCTGTGCTGATTTAACAAATTAAACAGAAGAATTTAGCAGTGCAGTGATATGTAATCTTGTTAAGTGCTTTAAATCTAAATGTCTATTACATTGTGTATTGGGTTGCAATGTATTGAGATGGACGCTGAATAAACCCATCTATTACTGCGAATTCTTAATTGTTAATTCAAAAACAAAAATTAATTGTTTAATTCCTAATGAGTGACTGTAATAATCATTTGGGATACTGGCAGTATTTTAAAGTCCAGTTAAGTTTAACAAAGTCATTCAAAGATAGTACAGTACTTCCCTTCACTGAAATGACCATGCATATGTGCATATGTAAGCTTAGACAGTGTAGGTATTTCATCACACACTGTATCACAAAATAAACACAGCCAGTCACTAAAATAATGTACGATTTGCATCACTTACACTAGGTCCACTAAAGGCATCACTGCTGGTGTCTAAATTCTGCTCACAGCCTACACTAGCTGGACGTGTTACAATCGCTGACTTCAATAAGAAGATTTGACTTTCCCACTGCAAAACATCTTCAAAGGCTCAGTAATTATCCCACGGATTATACAGTATGGGAAATAAGAATGAATAGCCATGCATGCTCCTTTGTGTTACTATACAAGGCCAGGGTACACAAAGAAAGACTGGAATGATGGCGTTTGCTCCCCTGAATAGACAAACAGGATGCATATTTTCAACATTCATGGATGTACAGTATAACAACATTGTAACCTAATTCCCATGTATAAACTGCATTAAGCCTCTTTTCCTTGGATTAACAGTCATCCTTTAAAAAGAGGCTTTAAATGGAAAGCAGAAAATCTGAGAGCCTTGCTTGCTGGGTTATAACAAGTGCAAATCATAGAGATGACATTATACTAAGCCTTCTTCAACACTTAACGCCAAGACAAATTTGATCTTTAAACCTATTTGGTCATCAGTATTTAAAATATTTTTATTTTGGTCCGTCCATGTGCCAGCTGGAGACGAATACACCCTAGAGATATATCCATCGTTTCTGTGGCAGTTATTTAAGGAACCAGCTTGTCCCGATTGTCATTTACACACTACTGGCGATTTGGGAACACCAGTTATCCTAAACTGCATGTCTTTAAACTGTGGGAGAAAACCCACCAAGCATGGGGAGAACATGTAAACTCCATGCACACTGACCTGGGGCAGGCATCGAACCTGGACCCTGGAGGTGCAAGGCGACATTGCTGACCACTAACTCACCACGCCGCCTTTGTCATTAGCAGCAATCAATTAATACACAAAATCATTGATTTATAATATTTGTGAATGGTTGCTATGATAATAAAATAACTATGTTGGCCATTTAAAAGCGATTCAAGAGCGAAGACAATCCAGTGCAAAACCTTAGAGACAGACTGTTTTAAAAAAATCTCATCTGAATAATGTATTCGTTTTGACAGACACGAATCTATTTTAGATAAACGCTTTTGCAAATCAACATGATTAAATGAAACTATAAAAAGATGGAATGAGAGCCTTTTTCTTTTAGACCACAGTTTTCCGTGTTCCATGTGAGGCCCAAAGCAACAGCTAATCAAGTACCATATGGCATAAACACCCTAAAGCGTGTAAGCTTTTACTCAATTATGTTTTATGTATTTATTTTCCGGTTTTATTCCTTCTTGCGCACCTGCGGCATAAGGAATAGTTAAGCTTGTCATAGTTTATTTGATTTATTTTTTGTATATGTGCCTCAGGATGGAATTATAAAGCCTACAGTCTCCTACGCCCGTGCAAAAATCCATGAAAGCGCACGTAAATGAACACATGTCAGAAATGATCACGGTTGGTCCCTTTACCGTTCGCTGTTTGGGGAGACAAGATACATTGCTTGTTCTCATGTGGCGTGGTTGCCATGGAGCCTTGGGTAATTGTATTATGGGATGCTGGGAAGCACCACGTCTCCATGGTTTTTAGAATCCTGCAGTACAAAGGTTTCTGTAGCATCCCTTGCTCTCTCTTATAGACCACACACACACATTCATCTTCTTTATTTTTAATTATGGATTTTATTTTTTATGTACTGATCTCCCTTTTTTATTCATTGTTTTTGCCTTCATTAATGTTTCACCTCTTCCCATCTGACCTTCACCTCTCACTTTACCCGTTCTGCTTTTTTTCCCCTTTGTCCTTTCCCAGCTGAATTAATAACCTTTTTTTTTGTTGATCATACAGTACACAGACATTTCTGCAGCCTGATAATAAAGCTGTCCTCTTCTAACTCACGTCAAGCTGATCTTTATTTATTTATGTCAAAAACATTCAATGGTGTACAAGACCACGAATGTAGTCACAACTCAATACCTTTATGACTTTTGGCCACTCCTAAACCAGCATGAAACATCATGCTTTTCTTTATGCACCACAAAATGCCACAGCCTTCATCAACTACCAAAATTAACTGCATGACTTTCATCACATATTCAGTGGATTAGATTGAAAGAATGTGCTAAAACAATATCTCTGCTCCCGGCCAGGGACACGGATTCAGAATCCGAGCCAGAAATACAATCCTCATGCTGTATGAACAATCACTAACTCTACGTCCAAGGCAAACAGACACTGTGTGCATACTTTTTTCCCCCTCAAACCCACACCACACACACAAATACATACACCGGCCAAACACAATATGTTTGAGCCTTCAAGCAACACTAACAGTGTCAAACTCAAAATCCAGTGGCAGCTGTTGGTTCTTCTACAGCTCAGGAGGAAGGTCACAATCATAGGAGCAATAAACTCTGATTAGTGTATTGAACATCTTTAAATCAGCTATGCAAAAGATGTGGGATAAGAAGAAGATTAGAGGTTTAGATGAATTTGGAATGACGAATGGATGTGGATTTAGGTTGGCTGGTTATGAGACAATTTTAAGTTAATTGTGAAGGCTGAGTGATGCAAAGAAGTATAGATTAGCAAAGATATATGGATTAGTGTGGAATTGCTTTGATAATTTTGCAGGAATATTAAAATATTTGCCTTTCTTGCTCTCTACAGGCTATTTGCTTAAAAAATAGCTTCAAATGAAAAAATAAGCAAAAGATTTGCCATATTCTCTATGAGAGAGTCACTTTTAGATATCAATAATATCTGCACAAACTCTGTTTTGACTATATTTCCACCTACTGTAACTACATTTTACTGGCTCTGTACATGTAGTTTTCATTCAACTGTCAGCCTAAATCTTCCATTTTTTGAGGCCAGTGAAAGAGCTGAAGATATTTAATCACACTTCTTTAGTCACATCCATTGTAACAATATAACCCCACAATGCATCCTGAGAAAACACCAACAAAGCAGCAAAAAAGTACAAAAGAATCACAGTTGTTAACTCACGAACAGCACTTCCACAATCACAACTACTCAATTAGAATTCCTCTCAATAACCCAGAGCAGCCGCAACGGACAGCTGGAGAGAGGACAAACATACCTGAGCGTATACTCAATAACCTGAGCGCTGGAGTCACAGTAGATCTTGGAGAAGTAGAGGCGATGTGACTGCAGGTTAATATCCATTGTTTTGGGTCATAGCAGAGACAAACGGGGTGCTCTCGGTTACTATGAGCTAGGCTTCTCCTCCACTTAATGAAGCATTTGGTAACGGTTCGAAGACAGAAAAAGCAAGAGCATCTTATCCGAGCTGGAGTTACACAAAGGGCAGAGCAAGCTGCTGGCTCGCGCCTCACCTTCCATCACACACATTCACATCGCAGACACTCAGCTGAACAATGATCCTGGAGGGGATTTGCTTTGAAAAAATTTAATGAAATAATGAAATGCTAAGATGCTCTTAGTAAGAAAGACACGATGAGTAATCTCATTTACGGTGCATCACTCATGATGGAATATCACACCAGAGAAGCACATTAGTCCAAGATAGTAGTATATTAAAAACAGATAGAAAGAAAGACAGAAATAAGAGCTCTTTCCTTCTTGTACAAGGACAGTGATATACCTTATGAGGCATCACCCTCAGACTGCTTCTCGCTTCACCACTGGATTAGTTCCCTCCCACAACCCTCCATCTCTCCATCCCTCCCTCCTTACAAGTGTGATAAAAAAAGAAGCTTAAAACCCCCGATGTAAGATTACAGCTAGCTTCTTTATTTTTTCCTATCTTCCTTTGTGCCTCAATTTTTTTTTCCTTGGAATATTTTTGTCCCATTTTTTTCGGACTTGCTAAACGTCTATCCTCTATGCCACAGGAAAATTCACACAATGCTAACAATAATGCATTTAATTATATCATACATTCTTGTAGAAAATACTTGTTTTTAGGTCCCTAATCAGAGGTTGTGATTTGACATCACATCACATCACATCAGACAAGACTTCTGTAAACCACCATCGCTGTCTCAGAGACATGACCCCCAGTCATTATTCTGATTTGGTCAAATATACAGTACAGTACAGTGATGCTTGGGTGCAACTAGCACATGACTTTAAGATTTATAATGATGTTATGTTTATTAAAATCACCATGCATTCTCAACTACTAAAATTTTCCACAAGGGAAAATGCATGCAAGGCATTTTTATACGTTCTTTAAAAGTTACAAACATCTACATTTTATGAAAATAAGTCATTTTGTTTTCCATGATTGCAGTGTTCAGCACAGACTAGAGTCCCAGTGTTTCAAATCCTGTACCTTTGCTGTCTTAAATGTTTCCTTCTCTCAGTGGTGCATGAATTATTCAGCATGGTCCAATAAATCAGAAAAACTAAACGATTTCAGGTGTCTTTGTTAAATCTGCTATTATTTCCAGCATCTAAATAAAAAACCTTTAAAGCAACACTCGCATAACGTAAGCCTTCTTAAATACCAACGTCTCTAATGTAAGATTGTAAGAATACAGAAATAACCTTTGCTTATAATGCAGATTATATTTGTTTATCTCTTTTGATAATTCTTAACTGAACTGTTAATGAAGTCCACACGGAAAATGTTGTAAAAATCTAATAATTAGCACAATTATTAGCAAGCGGTAAGTTGGGATGTGGTTAAAATTCATACAGAATCTATATAATGTTTATTGGTGTCAAAACACATCACTCTTACTTGGTTGCATCTATATAAGAGATATAATAGATAACAAAAATGTTTGAATATATATATATATACTGTATATAAAGAATGCACAGAGGTTGCCTATGCAGAGATACTGTAGCATGCAGCCCTTCCCCCATCATCATCATCCCCTTCGGCAGGTTCCTGCATGGCTGCAGACTGCATTTTAATCCTTAAAGGGAAACACGTCCCTTTAAGTGGAGCTCAGCCAAAAGTCAACTGTAAACTGCACACCCATTAGTACACCGCAGGGGCCATGACTTTCTGTTAGACACATGGGCAAAACCACCCATGCTGAAGAGCATGACCACAGAGAAAGGGTGGGGGGAGGGGGGGTATACAGGCTAACGTAGTTTAAAAAAACAATGGAAAAAAATACTTATGTGAATGAAGGTGGGTTGAACAAACACAATTTATGCATAAAAGGATTAATTTCATAGACACAGAGCAAGAAGGAGAATTGGCTGAGAGTGAAAGTCTGATTTAAGCAGAGAGACAAGAGAGAGAGGTTGGACGGATGGAGATTTACAGCTGGCTTCAAGGCGGATCAGTTTTCTTAGCCTTTTTACAGCCATTTGTGGGCGTGGTCTTCCATTAGGGGAAGTGGATTACCAATGCCGTCAGAGACTATGTTCAAAAAGCAGTATGAATACACTATGCTTGAACATGCACATGCCAAATACACACTGTGATCAAACTGCTGCATAGCATAGTTCTAATTTGGCCAATTTCAACTAACACAATGGTATAATGAGCATCTAATTAAAACAGTGCTATGCAGATCACACCTATAATTGCACGCGAATGTTAAAAACCTGCACTGTAAGCAGAATATATAAAAGAGGCATGCATTTTATGAAGCCACTTTAAGAAAGCATGCAATGTGGTCATGGAGTGGTATAAATTGCTTAAATAATAACTACATTTTATCATTAGTTGGTAATAGGTCTGTGTGTACCAGGTGCTAAATAAGATACTGCAGCATTATATCATTTTAATATCTATATAATCTGCGTGAACTGTGTGAAGTGAAGTGTGTTTGTTAAAAAAAGAGGCTGCGAATAAAATTAATCAGAAGGTGCTATTACAGTATGTGTTATGACGTTCATTTAAATCAGCTCTTTTCATTCCTTTAAAATGAATGAGTGTGTGACAACATTTCACCCTTTCTCTCTCACTCGCTTACCATAGTAGTACTATGGTTGCTATGCGGAATGATGACTTTCCTTCTCTCTTGAGCACTACCACTCCCTTTCTCCTACACACTACCATATAGATGACCAACAGGCGACAGAAGTAAAACATGGATAAAGAGGTAATTAACCAGATTAGAGAGGGTTAAAGAGCTTCTGTTCATTCTTCTCTCCCTCTTTTTTTGTCTCTCTCTGTGTAGATCCGCCCTAAAATTAACTTCAATGATTCATCATTATAGGGACACTTAGCGCCTACAAAGACATAAAGGAAAACTTACAAACATAATGAACATTATGGAAAATTAGGAAATTATTGGGTAATTATACTACAGTACTTTATACCAAAGGCAAAATAAATATAAATAAAAATCGAAGAAATAATAATTTAAGCTTTCTTTTACTCCAGGTTGACTTCTTGCCCAATGTTTGTGAGACTCGTTCCAGATCCATCATGGACAATCAAGCAGGTATTAAAGATTAATAAATGAATCTCTCCAGTGCAAAGGAGTAATTGAGTTTAAAAGCATGCCCCAAATGTTACCATAAATACAAATAAATGATTTGATTTAATTCTCTCAAAGGCCAAATCTGCTCTATTTAAGTTTACCCTAAAGCAGATTTCTCCTTGGACTAAATTCCACTTAATGCATCTGCTTGTGTATATCTGTGACAAACCTGAGGTACCAAATGGTCTGTAGTCCTTCACTATCCATCTAACAAAACTAACAGACTGCCAATTACTTCCTTCAGAAACAGATGGATGTTTTACACTTGAGAGAATAATTGCACTGTGAAGCTAATACCACACTCTGTATTTACTCAGAAGACATCAGTGAGTGGGTTCCTTCACTTGTAAAGGCATTTAAACAGATGCACAGCCATGCTAATATATTTCAAACACATATGTGGCCCATCAGAGCATGCACCATCAGGAAGCTCCATACACTGCCCAGGATCAATATCGTCTGGACTGGATCTATAGTACATGTGGATATTTGTTTTCAATTATATTTTAGCTCTGAAATGTACTGTACTTGGTGTGTTTATGTGTACTATAAAAGCAAACCATGTGTAATTTTGTGCTATGTCATTAACATGTGACAACAGGTAATACTTTGACTTCACAATGTTCCCCTAAGAGTAATGAAAGCATTTATATCTATCTCACTGAAGATAAGATAGACAAACAAACATAGACAGACAGACAGACAGACAGACAGACAGACAGACAGATAGATAGATAGATAGATAGACAGATAGATAGATAGATAGATAGATAGATAGATAGATAGATAGATAGATAGATATGAGATGATAAAATGCTTTGTGGTCTGCAATAAAAATTTATCCTATCCAGAGTGTGTTCCTGCCGCATGCCCAGTGTTCCCAGTATAGTATCTGTATTAACTGAAACCCTACCATAATGATATTTTTGTCCCTTCATAAAATAAACCTTGCCCATTTCTAATTTTCTCCCCTTAATAATAATCAGTTTTGTTTACTACTTGGCACTACTCCGTGTTTTCAGATCTAAAAATAATATCTTCTGTTTAGAAACCAACATTAAAAGCACAAGTCTGTGATTTCTAACAGTCCTTCACACCTGTGTTAGATTTACACGTTTGACCCATAAAATATCTGACAGATTTTACAGTACCTGAATTGGTGGATAGCGACTCTAAGAGGAATTAAAATAGGTCTGTAACTGCTTAGTCTGTCTGCTCTACAGCAAAGTTAAAACAGAAAGTGAGCCCCACTGGGTTACAATGAGGTCAATAAAATGCACATGATGCCTGTGCTGTAAGATTTTGTTAAATGTACCAGTACACTAGAATCATAAGGTAAGTGTTTAGTACCTTGTAAATATAATCACTATATTATGTTTTTATGTAACCTATTTGGAAAGCTTTAAGTTTAAGCATTTTTTAAAGTAACCTTTTACAGTATGCCCATTCATGCTTTCATGGCATTTAGAGTGAAGCGATCATCCACTAAAATAAGGGATGATGGGATGACATTAACAAATGAGATCCTTGTGCAAGCCTCAAAAAGACTACATGTAAAGGTGAAGAACGGTGGTAGAATCATTGGGGCAGCATGCTCAGTGCTCACTCTACACCTCCAGGCTCACCTATGTCACAATACACATTAAAAAAAATGAAATCTGACTAAGCAATTTGTATCTCTCCTGCTTGTATGCTGTATTTATAACCATATAAAGAGAGAGACATTCATTTAAATAAGTGTTTTAACTAGGTCATCCACAGATACATTGCCTTCTTAGCTTTATAAATAAGGTGAGTTATTCAAAATGCACAGACTAAACATAATGTTTGAAAGATTACTGAATGAATGTACTGTAATTACACATATTTATATATATATATGAAGTTTATGTATATGTTTTGAATAAGCAAATAACTCCACTGTTCTCATGAGACCAAAAATGAGTTTAGTAGCACAAGAATTATTATTTTTTTTTTAATAAATAAATTTTAAAGTAGAATACAGTGAATCAAAATGCTAGTTAATTATGAACACCAGGGAAAGTGAGAATCACCAGAATACCTTCTTGTGCATGCATGCATGCATGCAGAAACCTTTAAGAGTCACAAAGTGACCATATAATTTGATTTTTAAAAAAATTGGTTCAAAATGATTGGGAATCCAAGAGTTACATAAGGAACTACTCTTTTATTTCATCTCTCTTCACTGCCAGGGTAACGAAGGCCAGAATGCCATGCACCCACTTTTGGACCAACTAGAAAGGTATTTGTAGATGACCACCATACTCATGTTTAAATTGTAAACCTTTTAACAAGAGCCATAAGCCCAACACTGTGTAAGTTTCCCTTGTGCCCCTGGGGCAGCTCTGATCCTTTGGGGTATGATTCCACAAGATTCCTCATTGGTACAGCCTGTCATGCAGTAAAGGAGATAAATAGTGTTTATACATGTCTAAGAAGTTAATCCATCCAGACAGGCTTTTTTTTGGTTTTACGTGAGAAAGGTCTTGCATCTCTAGCACATTAGAGCTGTTTGGGGTATTTGGGGTTTAGTCTCAAAATTTTCAAGAGATACAAGAGGACTGGTACCATGTACTGTAAGTGACTGCTTGAATTTGATTGGGCAGCATTACAGTGTCTGCCACACGAGGGGATTCCTTTTAAATTCATCTTGCTTCATACAAATTGTGTGGTCTGTTTTGGTACTATAACCCTTCACTGTGAGGTAGAGTGCTATAAGGCATGCAAAGAGCATATATGTCTATCACATGGCCTGCTTCATGGTGGAGGAACTTACAGTCTAAATACAGACATATCTTTAATCCTCTGTCTTTTAATAACAAGCCTTAAAACATTTATACTTGAAGGGATTTTTATTAATCAGCTCAGCCATGTCTTTGGATGTGATGCGAGATGTGATATTTAAGAAATCAAAAAAGATGGAGATGTTTAGTGTTTAGCCCCTGATCTTGATGGTTTGAGCTTCTTAGCTCATGTATATGTTTAATTGGTGACTTCCAGTGGACCTTTAATAACAAAACACAACAAATCTAACTGAAATGGAAATGGTGATATTAGAAGTAAATTATATACTTGGTTCCTTACAATCACTGTAATCTGGAGCACATAGAGTCATTGATGTATTCTGCTATCTTTTATTAAACTTTTGTGATATCTGATGTGTAATCAGATCCTAATTAAAAACTTCAGGTTTCACAGGATGCATCATTGGAAATAAGAGCTGCACAGATTTAGAGTTTCACTGACAAATACACTTAAAGGATGTTGTACAAAACAAGATAATGCAGATATTTACATGCATGTAATATGACAACTGCATAAACATTTACAAGCAACTTCTTTTATAAATTTTATTATAGGCCAGATTTGTATATCCTGCTAGTAATATTTTTTTATGTAGTAGTCTTATGGAAATTTTATTATAGGTCAAAACAGACAGGATGCATATGTCAGTCTGAGGTTTAATGATATAAACACTGTCAAAGCAATTACTAACTGTATATAAAAATTTCCTAGTTTTTGGGTGGTGCGTGTGCCTCCTGTCTTTTGAAAATAAAAACTTCCATTAAAAAAAGTCCTTGCTCTAAGGACAGTCTCCTTGGATCCTTGAAAAGTCAGTTCATGAGAGAGCTGAGAATTAGCCATTAGGCACAATGGTCACGTGATGCCCTGACACGCATGGAGCGATGGTCCTGATGCAGCTCGCGCTCGGTTCCTGTTCGGCCACCGTCTTTTCATCAATGAGAGCCGCACGTGCGCTCGGGTTTCTATGACAACGGCTCCTTTCTGTGCAGCCCATTTGGTTCCATGTACACACAGTGGTGGTTTTTGTTACACAAAACGCGCTTTGATGCTTCGCATAACCTTTAAAACTGAATTCTAGTACACTGTATGTAACAAGAGTAATCAAACCTGGGCTTTAAAAGAATGTGTAGTCAGGGATGTGTGATGCCCCACCTTAAAGGCCTTAAATCAGGTACACACACACACACACACACACACCTACGTGATTTTTCAATGATGTTTTAACTAGTCGAAGTGACCATATGACCTGAAAGTCAGACCTGGGAAACAGATGTCTATAACACGTGTAATACTCAAGTGTAAATCCGATTTTTTTTTTTAAGGGATTTGATGCAGCAGCGCTCGTGCCCTTCATTGTGTGCTGTAACATACCGGCGCCGTGTTAGGACGAGCGCGTGATTATCGCTTACCTCATCGTTCTCCTCTCCCCTCCGTGTGGAGGACTGCGCAAAATCGTCCCCGGCCTCTCTTATCTTCCTGGAGTCGCCCCACACGCCCCTGTTTGAAGTCTATTATCCTTCTAGCACGCCGGCTGTGTGGCAGAACGCCGGAGACGTGCGGATGCTGGAAGCCGTCGCGACGAGTTGAAAAACGCGAACAACGATTCGCTTGGTGTCGCGTCCACAGCGCGAGACGCACTCCCGGTTGCTTCTGGACGTCTGCGCGGCTCCGAGCTCTCCCTCACTTCCATTTCACATCGATCGCCTCTGCTGTCTCCGTGGAGCGAGTCAGTGTGTGGAGAGACACCGGGCTCGGAGATGCCATCTTTCCATTCTCCAGAACCAAGAGAGAGAGAGAGAGAGATCACTTTGCTCTTGTGCAGTTTCCCAGTGATGGGGCATTCGCTGAGGAATCGATTCCTTTGGAACAAACAAGTGAATACTGAATCATTCAGTCGAATCAATTAATCAGCAGGAATATTAGTTCAAATCAATTTGTAATTTATCTGAAAATTATTCTCTTTTTTTTTTAGTCATGGAATGCACAACTGAGTACCATCATCTTTACAGTGTTAATTTATTCGACTAATAAGACTTTAAACCCTTCACAGACTTTGTTAAAATACTATTAATTTACCAATGTTTTATTAAAATTATAGTTTATGTTTGAATAATGTACACACAAGCCTGATTATAGCGCTCACCTTTTCTTCTCCGGACAAGCTTTTTTCCCTAGATGTCCCAAACAGGGGATTCATCTTTACCCCAGGAGACTTTTCCAGGAGAGAAGTGGATTCTTCACAGCCCTTCTTGAAATGTATGAAGGTGTACGCTACCATCAGTCCTGTGTCATGCCAAAAGTAAAGCATCTTGAGACTATTTGTGTGTTTGGGAGCTTCCCAGCCAAGGAAAATAGGCTCACTAACAAATTTGCCTAAATACACATCCAGCCACAGAAAAAATGGTACAAAAACATCCCCCAAGAGCAAACTTTAACCAACCACCCAAGAACAATTTAGAGACAAATAATGCTTTCCCAGCATAATGGAGCACCTTGCCATGAGGCAAAAGCTATAATTAAGTTTCTTGAAGAACAAAACATCAAAATTTTGTATCCATGGCCAAAATGAACGAACAAAAACCCATAAACTCCAAGCACTGATTATGCAAGTATGGGCTGCCATAAGTCGGGATGTGGCGAATTGCAGAGGTCTTGAAAATAAAGGGTCAGTACTTATAATATTGACTCTTTGCATAAACTTAAGGTAATTGTCAATAAAAGCCTTTGTCACTTATAAAATTGGAATATAAATATAATACAAATATAATTATGAATATTTGTGTCATTCTCAAAAAGTTTAGTCATGGCTGTCTGCTTGGTTTAGGTTGACTAGCTCCGGGCAATGAGGTGAACAGAATCTTTAGAAACACATTAATGTAACAGGCATGATAATCTTGCACTTATTTTTAATCAGCAGTTATGGCAGTAAGGAGGCATAGTGGCTTAGTGGTTAACAATGCCGGTGCGCCTTGCATCTCCAGGGTTCAGGTTTGATTCCCATGTCAGGTCAGTGTTCAGCCCAAAGATTTGCAGATTAGGCTAATTGCCATTCCCAAATTGCCTGTAGTATGTGAAAGAGAGTGTGAGTATGTGAACGATGGATTGGCATCCTGTCAAGGATGTGCCCGGCCTTATGCCCTAACACTCCTGGGATAGGCTTCAGGCCCTCTGCAACCCTGTAAACAGGATAAGGCAGTATAGACGATAAATGAGAGAGTAATAGAATTATTCAAATGGGTAAAATGGTGAGGTTGCTGCTACCAGACGGCCTGGAATGATTACTTCAGAAACTGCTGCTCTTCAGGGATTTTCACAGGCAACAGTCACACAGAATAGTGTGAAAAACAGTGACAAACAGTTCTTTGAGCTAAAACACATTGCTTATAAGACAGAATGGTCAGACAGCTTTAAACTGGTCTACAGCAATGCAAAAAAATCTGAAAGTAGATTTTCTGAGAGTAGCTAGTAGACTAGCTCTGAAAGTAGCTAGTAGACATCTGCTAGCTATACCAGTGGGCCAAAATAGGACTGCAGGATGTCTCAAGGACCATAGAATTAGAGAGCAACTTTGCACATCTTTATTAAGGAAGAACCTATTTTCTTGAAGATAACCTAGACCTTTGGATGACCTAAGGGGTAATGTGCATGCCCACTGGGAAGAGACATGGATGACTGGTTTGGTCATATCCTAAATAAGCTAGGATTCATCATTCAATCAGGTTATATTTTTAGGCATTAAAGAACATAAAAATAATACTCTCTAGTGGCACACTCTCTCACCCATTCTCACCCATTCTTTATACCTCTTATCACGTACAGTGTCACAGGAAGTCTGGAGCCTATCCCTGGGGACTTAGGGCGCAAGACAGGGCATAACCTGAATGAGATGCTGGTCCATTGCAGGACACAAGCATACACAAACACTTACTCAAACACTACAGGCAATTTGTAAATGCCAGTTAACTTAATTTGCATAATTATGGACTGTGGGGAAAAAAATGGAGTAGCTGGAGGAAACCCACCAAGCACGGGGAGACTCCATACACACACTCAAAGCTGGGAATGAAACTCTTGACCTGGATGGTGTGAGGCCCAAGTGGTAACCATTAATTGCCCGGTGTACTTACTTCCTGTCAAATTAAACAGTGCACTGTCCAGGACAATATTACTATGGACCCAAACTACCCATAAAGCCTGAACAATTCCATGTGCAACAAATTCCTTTACTGATTATTAAACCACAGCCCATTATTTAAACATAAACTATAAAACTCAGATGTTATGGCATTATAGGTAAGGTATATAGGTATATATTCTCGTAATATGTAAAAATTAGTCCTTTATCATTACGTCCTTTATCATTACGTCCTTCCTGCCTTTTACTTACATGCTTGGCATGCTAACTTGAGTTATCAACGGCCCAGTTCAAACACAATATATCTGAATAACACTTTAAGCATGCAAACTCCCGTTCATAAAAATTTTAAATATTATTATTCCTTTTATTTGCAGATACGTGTAAAGAACACGTTGGTGCTACACAAGAACATGACAAGAACATGAATTTGTTTTTAAATAAATACTTATAACTTTACTTATGTCACTGACAAATCAGGTCACATAAAGTCACAATATACACATTACAAAGCCAAATAAATTAACAGCAAAATGTCACCCATTTGAGAAATAGCAATAATTTTTAAGAATTAACATGTCACTTACAGCTGTTACAAATGAACAGCTTTTACACTCTAACTTGTCAAGGTTCTACTACCACTGTGTGTTTAGTAACATATCTGAAAATACTGGCTAGGGGACTTGATGGGACTCTTATAGATAGGGGTGTCAGCAGGGGAAAAGGGGCTCTGACATCTGCTCCTGTGCAGGGGAAGTGTGCAGGGAGGCTTCCTCCCAGCTCCTATTTTCCTTTTGTTCGAGGCCGCTTTATCTGGATGTAGTCCATTCTCAGATGGGCACACACTCGGTTGCACAGCTGTAACAACTGCATTCTCAGTTTGCCCAGTCCTTTTTGCTGGGTGGCTCAGATAGATCTGCATAGTCACTAAGTGAAGGGTGCATACCAGGGGGGATCAGAAAACAGAAAGGAGTAGAAATGTGGTGGAGGAAGAGAAAAAGTGGGGGAAAAGGGGTATAAAATAAAGAGACAACAAGATTCATAAAAATAGTTATCCCAATATGTTCACAATATGTTAATTTTATGATATACTGTATGTCACTCTCACTGAAAATGGGATTTATAAATATGATAGGGGTAAGGGTGGCATGAGGTCTACCTTTGCAGTGAGTCACACGCCGTGTTCCTGAAGAAGAAGGATAAAGATCAAACCTCCACAGAAATATTTTGAATGTACCACCACATACAATACAGTTCCTTGAGAAAGTAGACGTATTTCTAACAACCGATGTGAATTTATTTTGCTCTTTGCTGAAGACCTTTGCAGAAAATATGGAAGTGCCAAAATGTAAATTAATTTAAACAATTTTTTCTGTGAAAAAAAAAAAGTTTTTTACAATATAAACTCACAATTTATAAATGATTTTATTTTCCCAGGTAATCTAAAGTTTCTTCCATCTATTGTACCTTTGTAGTACAACTAGGGACCGTGGATTGTATATACTCCCATTTGTATGACTGTGGCAGGACATCTAGTCAAAAGCTTAATAAAATTTTTTGGACTGTGGGAGGAAACCGGAAAATCCGAAGGAAACCCACCAAGCACAGGGACAACATGCAGACTCCAAGCACACAGAGCCAATGTGGGAATCAAACCTGGATATACAAGGCAACAGTGCTAACCACTTAGCCACCGTGCTGCCTAATCCGAAGTTAATCAGTAATACCATGAATATTTAAATAAAATCCTTTAATATATAGCCACATTTTATATGAAGAACAGAGCATACTGGTAGTAAAGTAAACATAATACTAATATGGATCAAATTTCTTTCTCACCTAAAACACTTGTGACGGTTTCTTTTGATTTGCTGCTTGAGGAACAAAAAGTTCTTAATTAAAATGTTCAGTATACAGAATATCAAGTCAATGCAGAATTTGATAATTAACTGCCTGACCTCTCTTGAAGTTTCTTACAGGGGGTTGTGGTGGTGCCTGTTGACAGAATAGCACGTCGGCTTGCAGGAAGACCTAAACTGCTTTTTGTACTGCTTGCTGGACTTCTAAACCGGACAGAGAGAAAATAATTACATATTTTAATCAATTAAAAAGAGGGAATAAAATTTAAACACTCAGATATACTGTATGTACAGTGACTTCAATGCAATGGCATGTACTTTTTGCTGACTGGCAAAGGGCTGTAATTCTTTGAAGATGTAGAAGAGGGCAGTGTGGAGCTGGTGATCTTTTTCAGGGGGTTGGCTGCACTGCTGGTTGTTCTCAGTGGCAGGGGCAAGGATGCAGGCCTTGATGCTAGACAAAACAGTGAAGTGTATTATTTATTCCTGTAAACATTTGTATTAGGTGTTCAGTATGATCCTATAAGTTATAAGATCCTATAAGATATAAGTGCAATATCTGTAAATTCAATCAGGAACCATGTGCTGCGCCTTCCTTTAGTGCAATACAGAATTTATTGTTTTTAAGACCCCTCCTTAAAACAAACAGAAGTCTGTTTTGTAGAGCTGAACTCTAAGATTTAGGAGGTTAAAAGGATTTGTTTGAAACATTTAATATAATATAATATAATATAATATAATATAATATAATATAATATAATATAATATTGAATTCTTAAATCTTATAATATCTCACAATCTCATAATATGTTGATGAAGTTCTTCTGACAAGACAATTACAAGTTTATATTAATGTGCTCACTTTAATATATTAAATATATTATATAAATATATAAAAAGACTTTGCATGATTTTTATGTAATTGTTTATAGTGTTAGAAGTTTTCTGTGATGCATTTTTCAAAATGCTTTGTAGCTATCAGTAGTAACTTTAGGTTTTCTGACGTCTTCAGGACAAAGTGATACTGTTTATTGTAGGATTTTAAAAAAACATGAGAAAAACACCCTATAATGGTTTATTTTCTCCACTGGGTTGCATCTCTGGTAAAAGAAAAGAAAGCAACGTTTGTATTGATTCCTTCTTCAAAATGGTTTAAACTATTATTCTTTTTATATTTATTTATTTTAGGTCATGATAAATCTTTTTTGTTTAATGATTTGCTTCCAGATTGTTTAAAGATGAGTTGCTGTACAGCGTGCTGATGAGTTTAAACAGCATGTGCATGTGTAGTCTGATACCGTTAACAGATCCTCTTTTGGTGAGAGCAACAGTTTGTGCCTCTGAAATGTTGAGTCTCTTGAGGACATCAGCCAGAGCTATCTTCAGCAGCTGCACCTCATCCTCCTGCATCTGGAGGCGCTGCTCCAGGTACATGAGCCTGTCTGTCACATCCATGTTACTGTGTGCTGAGTTGTGCTCATCTGTCACCACACACAGAACAGGACATTTCTGTTCTTATGTAAGCAGTGTAAAGGTCAGATTATGAAACACATCTAAGTTATGGAGGAAAATTGGAGGAACAAAAAAAAGCTGATTGGATTTAATTGTAAATATAGTCATTCTGACATAAAATGACTCGAGAATTCCCAATAGTTACCAAAACAAAGACCATACAGGATTTAAAGCATTCCCTGGACCCTGAATAAGCTGTGGATCTCCTGAATTCTGCTGTGTGTCTTTTCTTTAAAAGGTACAAGGGTACTATTTAAATGAAGCAGGCTGTCTATATTTACATGCAGTAATCGGAGAAAGTGTGACGACAAACGTGTCCGGAAATACTGTGGCAGGTTCTCCAGGATGCTCCGAATTACTTACCAGACAGTTTCCTGCCAGTATCATTGTTTTATAATATTTTGTTCCTCTAAAAATTTTTTCAAACACGACTAAGGCCGTTGTATAGCACTTAACCAATTTTGTACAGCACTAGAGATTTTACAAGATTGAAAGTGAAAATAAAATTGTAGTTAGTGTTAGGAATATAGTCTCTCTGGCAGTGCATGGATATAGCAAATACTTGAAAGTGCAGGTGACTGTTTTTATCATAACATTAAAACCTGGACTAATCCGTTGGATGCTGTGGGTTGCAAGGTGGGATTCAAACTTGACATGGTTCAAACTTGTTTGTCTGGCGCATCCCATGGGTGCTTGATCAGATTGGGATCTGGGGGGGTTGGAGAACTCGTTCTGGGGAGTCTGGTGTTCTGCTGCCTTTTCTGTGGGCATGGAGGAAGTCTTAGGTGCTCATGAACCTGTCACCAGGTTACTGCTGTGTTTGCATAATGTTATTTATGGATGATGGCTGCATATTTTTTAAATTATTCACAAAATTTAACAGCCTTAGAGGGACATCAATTACAAATTACTTTAGTTTCTCTTTCTTTTTTATTCAGGAGAATATAATACTTTATATTTGTATTTGCTCTGAATGTGTCTTCACAGATGTCTACCATAATACGGTATTAGAACCATAGAGATCATTATTTGCATCTTCTGCTTTCTTTATCTTAGCATTAATCCAACGGTAGGCGCTTGTTATTTTGAGAACACCCATATGGAGACCGGGACTGAAATAGTGCTTAATCCCATAGCATCAAAAGGGAATTAGTGCGACTGCATTCCTGTATGGAGCATGAATATACACAGCTATCAGCTGCATTGCATGTCATTATAATAATAATAATAATATAATATTAAATTATTTGTCACACAGCTCAGTGAAATAATTTTTCACATATCCCTGCGCTTCTGGAGCAGATAGGGTTAAGGGTTTTGCTCAGGGGCTCAACAGTGGCAACTTGGTGGTGCTGGGGTTCGAACCCCCAACCTGTAACCCACAGCCTTGACCGATTATACCCTTTATATCTATGGGAAAAAAACATTTTTAAAATAAAGAGTGTTCTGCATAAAAACGCAGTAATTTAACATTAAATGAAAGCGCACGAAATCTGAAACATATTACTCGCAGTAAAAAGTATTGTGCTTTCATACAATTAAACCAAATGTAATGGATTGACAGAACTTGGTACTGACCTACTATGAAGTCTGCTTCAGGTACTAAGAGAGGACTATTATGGTACAGTTCTCTCAGCTGAGCTTCTGCATCCTCAGCTGCTCCAGATCGCTCCAGCAGTTCATCCATATCTGCGTCTGCCATTGCTGCAGCTGTGCCTTCCATCATGTGAGTGTCTACTCAGTGAGCGAGTGAGTTCAAGAACTCAGTGTGTGTACATGTGGGCATAAGGATTTTGTAAACAGCCCTGCAGTAAAACTGCATAACAGTACACACAATTGCACACTCCTCCTCCATGTGACTTACTTAATCCTCGGACACACACAATTTGAGATGAGTGATGTCACTATGCCCAGATTACTGGCTCTGGTAAGTCACCTCAAGAGCAAACACGAGTGGTCTACGTGCATGTGCGTGTGGTGGACTTTGAGGGCTTGGTGATGAAAAAGACACCCGTATGTTAGCAATCTCATCAATTATAACAAAACAAACTCATTACACAAATGATGTGTTAAAATAATGATATTGATGTTACAAAGACACTGAGGAAAAAAAATATGTATGGTGCTTAAGAAGAGCCCATTTATTAGTTAACACTTCAAATGATATAAAATCCATGAACTCTGGTTCCTCCTAATAAACTAAAACATTGGTACACTGAAATTACTCCTACAAGGGAATGTTTGTGTATGCAATGCTTTCACTTCACATCCAGTATTAACAGGATAGGCTCCAAACCTACTGTAAACCTGACCATGGTACTGTAAAGCCATTAATGGAGATGACTAACCCCCTCCTCTTACCTTAATCTTAAAAACTTAAAATAGTCATTCAAATAGAAACCAAATTACATGTAAAAGAACATATTTTTCTGTAAAATAACAGATTTTTACTTAAATTTCACTCGAATATCATTTTGATCAGTTACCTCCACTTTGACTGATTAAGGTTTTGAAATATTACACTACGTCAAAAGTCAAAAGTTTGGACACACCTTATAATTTAGTGGTCTTTCCTGATTTTTATTTCTTTCTACATTGTAAAACAATGCTGAAGGCGTCCGAAATCTGTACTAATCTTCTTTGAGCAGTTAATGGTGAGATGTGTCTGCTATTTATGCTTTATAAAGCTTTCATAATGTCCCTAATCTGAGGTGCTGTTAATTTGTAATTTTTGAGGCTGGTGACTCTAAATGAACTTCTCCTCTGCAGCAGAGGTAGGTTTTGGTCTCGCTTTCCTAGGATGGTCTTTATCGGAGCCAGTTACATTATGGGTCTTGATGGGTTTTGCAAATGCACTTGCCAATACTGTTCTTGCAAGAACTATTCCAAATCAGCTGACCTGTTTGAAAAAAAAAAAAACAGTATCGTTCCAGAATGTAGAAAATTTTTGACTGCTACTGTCCATTCGCATAAGCATAATTTTAGGTAATTTTTTCCCATCCACTCTCAACCCAACAGGACATTACCATATTCACAATGGCATAATAACTGTAGACTGAAAGACTGGAGAAAGGCAGCTCTTATGCTTGTCCAACTTTATGCACTGGACAGCCAAAGATCCACAAGATCTCAGACACGGCTATTATAGCGTAAACAAGTTTCACACAAAGTAAAGATTACAACAATTAGAAAACACACACACACACACATAAATAAATTATATATATATATATATACACATGTGTGTGTGTGTGTGTGTGTTATATATATACATATACATATACATATATACATATATATATATATATATATATATATATATCTTTACACACACATATCTCACATGTCCTGTCTCAGGACCTCCTCCTACTTTAAGACAGTCAACACTGGCCTCTCTTTAAAGCTCCACACCATTAATATCTTTAAGAGGATCAGAGCTCAAAGCTGAATCTCACTACAGGGCAACACACAAGGACATTTGTTGTGACATGGTTCGGAGTGTTCTTTCAGACACACAAGTTACACAGTTCACAGTCATAAAACCAGCAGAAGTGCAAAAGAGCGCCTTGTGAGAAACCATGCCAAGGACATTAAACAACAGCGAGCACATACGCCAATAAGCTCACCACAATATTATCACATCATTATTTGCACCAGGTGTCACGGTGGCTTAGTAGTTAGCACTGCCGGCTTGCAGGTTTCAGGTTCGATTCCCGCTTGGGTCTGTGTGCATGGAGCTTGCATGTTCTCCTTGTGCTTGGTGGGTTCCCTTTCAGATGCTCTAGTTTCCTCCCACAATCCAAAGACATGCAGGTTAGGGTAACTGGCGTTAGAGAGTGTGTGAGCCCTGCGATGGATTAAATAAAGAAATAAAGATAGGCCAAGGACTGAACCAATACAGTACTTACTTTGAAATATTTCAAGACTACTGGTGACCCCTACTGGTTAAAACTAAACACTTGTTGAATTACATTGCATATAGATGGTAGAAAAACACTAGTTAATGTTGGAATAGTATGTTGTTGTTTTTTTTATTTAAATGAAAAAAATAAATATGTTGTGAACATTCAGGTCAATTTTTTTCCAAAACAATTTTCTCCACCCCCGATTATTACACTCATATGTGCTTCTTCTCTAAACTGTTGCCACAGAGTTGGAATTTCCCTTTACTGGAACTAAGATGGATTAACCTGTTCCAGCATGACAACAACCTTTAGCAAAAAGCGAGCTCCATGAACACATGGTTTGTGAATGTGATTGAGTGGCCTGCACAGAGCCCTGACTTAAATCCCACTGAACACCTTTGTGCTGGATGATTTGTAAAGCCACCCGCTCTACAGATCTCCTCATCCAACATGATCTCCCGTGGCTGAATGAGAAAATCCCCACAGCCATGCTCCAACACCTGGTGGAATTACATACTGTAATAATAGGGACTAAAGCTTGAGTGGAATGTTCACAAGCACACAAGTGTTATGATCAGGTGTCCACCAACCTTCGGACCGACAGTGTACTGTATATACCAGATGTGTTACTGGACAGGGTGGCAAAACATCACAGGACACACACACAATTAGCTGCATGTCTTTGGACTGTGTGAGGAAAGCGGAGTACCTGGAGGAAACCCACCAAGCACGGGGAGAACATGCAAACTCCATGCACACAGAGGTGGGAATCGAACCCGGACCCTGGAGGTGCAAAGTGACAAAGTGACTGTCTCGTCTATTTCAGTTCAGTTAAACATAATGAAATTTTATTTTACATTGTGTCACCATCCCGGATGAGAACATTAAGGTAGTTAACATTTACAAGTACCTGGGTGTCTTTAGGTGTCTTTAGTTTGGATGGTAAGCAAAAATGGACAAGTTGTACAAAAAGACCCGGAGCCAACTCAACCTCCTCAAAAAAAAAGGCTGACGTCGTTTGGTGTAAAGGCCCGACTGGTAAGAACTTTCTATGAGCCTGAGGTGTCCAATGCCATCTTTTATGCTGTCGTGTGCTTCGGCAGCATTTCAGTGTAGGACATTAAGAGACTGAACAAGATCATTTAAAAGGCTGATTCAGTCCTGAGGGCACAGTGGACACTGTGGAGATAGTGACAGACATTGTCATGCTGGCAAAGGTGTCAGTAATCATTAAGAACCGCTTCCAGTTAGTCCATAAAACACAACAGGGATAAATGAGTACACTGAAAGGGAGATTGACTCCGCTTCTCTTCAGGAAAGAAGGTTCTTGCAGGTCTTTTTCCCCAAGCAGCCACCAAACTGTGCAATTCTGCACTTTGATCCATCTTTTGATCTATGTATTATAGTATATTTATGTATTATCTGCCCTGGACACAATAATGCAACTGTAACTACATCTACGGACAATGCAATATACTTTTAATACTATAAAATTTTAGAGGATGCTTAACATGTATACATAAAATTTTAATATTTTCAGTATTTTTAGCATTCATTTGACTGCAACTCATTCAATCTTTATTTAATTCTTACTTGTTATTATCTTTGTCTTACTTTTTATGTCTATTTGTGTCTTGTCTTTTATGTATGGTATGCTGCAGAAACACTATACAATGTCCTCTAAAGTCTTATCTTTGTATTGTTTTTAGCTCCTCTCCAAAATTTACTAAAAATGAATACGGTCATAATAAGCCCTTAGATTCTGCTACTTTTATTCTAACAGGCAAGATATAAAGACCCCTGAGTTTGACTATACAATGTGTCTTGTGTGCTGTTAAAAGAAGCAATAAAACACTTTAAACAGGTTTTAACAAAAGATTTTTATAAATACTCTTTCATTTGACAATAATCAGCAGGGATTCTTGTTGTCATTAAAAAAGTGCATGACCTAGCGACACTGATAAAAACACATCCCCCCAGCCCCATTCAAAAATAACCTCTGTTTAAGCACTGTTCTATTCTATCAAAATATATGTTAGCAAGTAAGCATTAAACTAGCATCACAGAAACAAACATTGAGTTTAATATTGGTCAGAGATTGGGAAGAAAAAAAAAATCTTGTTTTTTTGGTCACTGTGATTAAAGAAGAATTATTAATCCATGAAAAGCATATTAGCAAATTTTATTGCAACAAAGTGGTCAACCAAAATACCTTGTAGAAAACAGAAACAGCCATTTTAGAGACAAAACCCTGCCTCTCTCTTCTAGTTTCCTTATGAAAATTGGCTTTTAATTAGGCTTTAAATCTATTTATAATTTTAAGAAGTCCAGGTTTCTTTAATAATCAGGTAAGCTGACCACTGTGATGAAAAACTTGCTGTAGAGCCTTCCATGAGGAGCCTTTGAGCTCACGAGGTCATCCTGGCACATGTTGGTTATCTAAAGATCAGGAGACCTCAAAGTGAAATAAAAAAAAAGACAAATAAAAACAAATAGAGAAACACAAAAAACAGCAGCCTCTATCTCACAATGACCAAACGAACAATGAAGTGACACTGTTGTCACCTGCTGTTTATGTTCAGAAATATATTCAGAGTACAGCATTCTCAAGTTTATTTACTTTTCCTGCCATGTATACAACCGTTATTAAGTGATATTTGGCCCTATCCTGTGAATAAAACCAAGACAACTCATAGTAAATGGGCAAAGGCCACATGTAAAACTAATATTATAAGAAACTACAAAACTGATCATTCAAGTACCTGACTGATTGGTTTTCTGACAGAAAGTCCTTCTGCAGTATTGTACAGGGTAACCCCACATAGATGCAATATACACATAAAGGGGCACCAGTTTAAGAGTGTGCTTTGGTCTTTAACCTTGATGCCAGTACACCATAAATAAAACAGTTTTAGTTTTTAATCATTTCACCGAACTACTTCATAATTTATAAAAGACAAACAAAAAGAAAAAAGAAAAAGTATGGCATTCACTTAGACGTATTGCAACAGCAATTCAAAACACTTTAAAACTAAAATGACTTGATTACTTGAAATATAGAGATCTATATCATTTCTATACTCAATATTAAATAACTTCTTTAAATAGAATTACTTATAAGTAATAAAAATGTATTGTGCAATGTTTTATCTCTTATTCAAAACATGATCGGGTCATTCTTCAATAATTAAGGATATGTACAATTAATTTCTTCTACACGAATGGCTCTCGAGTAATCCATACCTTTGGATTCCAATCTAACCAAAAAAAAAAAAAAGGAAAAAAAAAGAAAAAAAAGAAACACTGTCCATAGCTTATGCTTATTTGGTTGTTATTATTTTCAATTTATAATCCACATTTTTTAATCATGTTTAAATTGATTCCTCGAAAATAGTTCCCAAAATATATTGCATATTCTACTTTTAGAAATAGCCTAAATAAAATGTCTCATGTTTGCAGGACAAATTTAAATACAGATTTTTTTTTCTTTAATGAATATGGAGTTTAAAAAGGATGTCATTTCATTTTAAACACCATTATTATTATTATATCTATTTTAGTTTTAAAGTAGACTTGCTGATCAAGGCTTAACTGCAGCAAAATCCGTGCCAATTATACAATGGAATAAAACAGCTTCTGGGTTCTTCACACATTAAACATACATTTATATATATATATATATATATATATATAATGCTGGAAAGCCATCTAAACTACCTTACTAAAAAAGATAAATTCTGATCCCACGGTACAACAGTTCAACATGTCAACAATTCATATATACGAGCATGGCCATGGTTTATGAGTTAAGCATTAAAAATGCAAAATAAAAAGCATTCCTAATCTTAAGCATCTCAAACACTGAAATCTACTAGCGCCAGCTAATATAAAAAGTGCTAATTATTACTTATTTTGTTCAAAAGCTTAGAGGTCACTACTGATTTTATAGAATATTAAATTTTATCTCTAAGCACATAGGCCCTGATTCAACCAACACAATTAAGATGTTTCACACAGTCATCAGGTTTAGATGACGATAAAGGCTACACGGATAGCATTTAGTCTAAAGTGCAAACTGAGCCAAAGGACAGAGCTGTAGCACTACAAAAATATGTTCTAGGTGTTTGCACTGACAAATAAAAAGAAAAAATAAAGGCTTGCACAACAAGTTTGAAAATGTATTTAGCGCTAACTACTCACTCGGTGTGTGAATGTTTCCTCTGCATTTCAAAGCGGAATATAACGAAATTCCCATCATTACACGATATTACAGTGACTTGATATCCAGTGATTTATTATGTTATATTACCAGACCTGCCAGCTGTTACGCATTTTGCATAGGAGATCTACATAAACACAGACACACGCTAGTGTTAGATAGTAAAAGGTTAATATATAGACGCACTGCATTGTGGGTAATGTAGTTTCAGGTTGGGGTTAGGGCAATCAGTCAGTCAGTCAGTGAGTGAGAGAGTGAGTGTGAGGTGCAGCAAGACAGTATGTTTCAGTCCACATATTTTTCTTTTGTTCCTGTCTGTGGACATAAAACTGGATTATTGCCACACTCACTCCTGACTCGTTAATGTAAAGCATAAAATGTCAAACAAGATGGTAATTACCCCAGAGTGGCAAAAGGTTAGTGTGCTCTAGCCCTGGGCATGAGCAGAAAACATAACACTAGAATGACTTTTTTGCCCAATAAAATGGAAGATGAATCAGCCAACAAGTGAATCTGGAATGATTTGTCCTTTTTCCATCATTTATATTATACAAGTATAAATTTGACATCAGTTTACTACATTTATTAGGGATACCACTAAAATGTTTTGATTTAAAACTCATAAAAAGCTTTTTTAGGAAAGAATAGGAAATATATCTTTTTTTTTTTTTTTTTTTACCTAAAAAGGCCCACAACAAAGTGTTTAATAGAGAGTTATTAAATACACTGGTTTGTATTCTTTCCTGCTCTACACATTGAACTGTAAAAATGTGTTGCTCCATTAACACTGTAAAAAATATGACTATTGTTATTATTATGATGATTATTATTATTATTATTATTAATAATAATAATAATAATAATAATAACTGTGCATTACTGCAGAATTACTTTTAAAAATCTGCTGTCCACCTGAGCTTTTTTTTTTTTTGCTGTAATTTCCAAGTAATATTATTATGCCCCCCGCCATTTTCTAAAAATGAAGAAAATGCATATTTCTTATCTTTTTTTAGACCATGGGTTAAATTTTAAAAGGGAAATTCATGATCATAGATACAGCAATATTGCGCAAGCCCATGCTAATTGGTTTGTTTAATTAGGTGTAGTGTGAAAACAAACCAAAACTAAGTGCAAATGAAACCAACAGTATCAGTTTCACTTTAATTGTGACATGGCAAATTATTCACGGGTGTAAAAGCGCTCTTAGACTTAGACCTGTAGATCACGAATGCACTTAAAAATTATAGATGTCCATCTTAAGAGACAAGTGGCAAAATATTATGACTTTCTTGTTGATAGATTTAGCTCTCAGACATCCTTCCTGTGCACTTCCTTGCTGACCAAAACGCTGGCATGTTGATAAAATCAGCAATCTCAATGTAAATTTGAATTACAGCAAAGAAACAACAACAAAAAAACAAAATAAGGAAGAGATTAGTGCAATTCAACTATTGTGACTAGAAGCATGATAAAATGGACACATGCAGGTTAATACATGATAAGATGTCTTTGCTTGGAAAAACATGTGTTAGCTTCTCCTATCTGTGGAATAATATGGCACAGTTCCTCAGAGCTTAGTGAGTGAGAACAGAGATTAGCACTGAGCTGACCTTTGGTTTTACTATAGGAGTTAAAGTCTTAGAGGTTTCGGTCAAAACTAGCTGCCAACTGAGTAATGTAAAGCAAGAAACAAGAAGAACACTATTACAAACTGACCTCTACACGATAAAGCAAAACATGAGAGAAACGAAAAAGACAAGCATCTACTCCTGCAGCAATTACTGGTGGACAGACATGCCTATTGAAGCAACTCTATCTGATTACACTCTGAATCTGAAACGGCAGCTTTATCTGATTTCCCTCTGCCAGTAATACAGTCCAGTGTAGAAGACAAATCACCAAAGAGAAATATAAATTCCCTTCCAACTTTAAATGGAAGGGTAAATAAAACCTAATTTCTACTGAGAATTTAAAAATCTGATTAAGAACTCAGTAAAGCCATCATTTCTATTCTTCTGTAGCACTCGCTTCGAATGCTGCCACTCTGGGAATGTGAAGACAGTTTAAAAAAAGCATCTTGTTCAACAACCCCAGACCTCTGTGCGGTCGACCCTCCTGAGCAAATAACATAAAAAACAGATCTTTTTTTTTTTTTTTAAACAATAAATCAGGATTTTCAAAACAAAGAGAGCAGTAGGTTGCACAGGGATCTTTTTAGTATGAAGGCTTTCCATCATTAGTGAGGTGCAGGAGTGTGTGTGCGATGCACGCAGCCTCGCACCCTTACTGCAGGTTCTTCAGTATGCGGCCGTAGCGGAAGTCGTAGACATGGCGGCATAGGTAAACCAGCTCGGGATCAACGTCTTCGGGCACAATTCGGTGAGTGGGGACAGCACTGTCAGAGGGCTGAGGCACCACGGAGACGCTGTTGGGCACACCCTCTGAGCGGCGCTTTACCAAGGCACAAAATCTACACGAAAGACAGTTGATTAAGAGTTTAACACTCATATATTTTTAGGAGGAGGAGAGCCGTTAATAATGTCCTTATTGAGTACATTTATTTAAGATCTTACCATTAAAATAGTGAAATATCTTACCTACAGTACTGTGCTAAAGGTAAAACATAGCATCTGTCCTCGATACAGGCCACGCTGTTTTCATCTTGGTGCCGAGAGGCGAAAATTTCATTCTGGAAATGATCCAAAAAAACAGCCGGGCCAAATGTTAAACTGTGGTGAAGGCATGGAACGCTGTTAAAAACCTTTTTGCAGATGATTTTACGTGCTTACCTTGAACCTTTTCCTTAAATTTTCAATAAAGTATTAGATGAAATGAAGCATAAGGATTCACTGCAGTATAATATTAAATTATATAAAGGGGGGGGGGGTGTCAAGTCAAGTCAAGGCCTTTTGATTGTGCAACAGAACAAAGTTATGAGAGTAAAAAAAACCTTTATTTCACTATATAATCCCCTGCTACACTAATGCACACTCTCAGCGATTTAATAGTGCTTGGATACCATCAAGTTAAAAGGTTCTGTCAGTATGGTATAGAGCAGCCACGATCAGACTGCCTGGATGCTTCACATTTGAAAGAATGGCCTTGCAGGAACTGCTTTTAATGTCCCAAACATTTGGAGATGGCTTGGACTGAGGACAGGACTGTACAAGGGATGTGACAGTAACTCCCAGCCGAGTTCCTGTAATATGCAAGTGTTGTTCGTGAATGAGTGTCTGTACAGTTCCCACAGACAGATGTGCAATCTCTTCCACGAGCTGGCGACAAGGTATCGGTTGAGTTTCATGGATGAAGCGTTCGCGGATTGTTCGTGAGAATGACTGCAGCGAGCTCCGAGCCACCTCAGCCGGGATCATCATTCACAGACATACGGGCTTCTTTAAAACATTTATAGTCTCATCACCATATTGTGCTTGAATTCTCCTGTAAATGTCAATCAGATATTACACCTTCATTCAACTTCATCACAAGTTCGGCTTGACTTGACTACCCCCTCGTATTACGATATTATAAAATACTCTTGTGAAGACGTCTTTTTAATCATGACTGGGACTGTTGAAAACTGAAATTTAATGTGTAAAGCCATAAAGAATTCCTTTATCCAAGTAATATTATAATATTATATAGTATATTTTTATTTTGTATTTATCTTTTTTTTTTTTTTTTGCTTTTATTTTAACATTTGTTTCTTATAAACTGTCAAAAGATGAGAGGTAAGTCATAATAGCTTTTAATAAACCTTGTTAACGTTTCACAATTTCACATTTTTTAAATATTTTTTCTTTTTAAAACAACTAAATAGAAGCTTTCTGCAGTACAACACTGACTGTTGAATAAGCCTGGCTGAAGTATGTGTCTACGCTGAAGTAAAAAAGGAAACATTAGTAAACTGCCCATCAGAGCTGTCTGGGATGAGTTAATGTCTCACCTCACAGTGCATGCTGGGATCTCTGCCTCCCTGTGTGTGTTCTGGTCGATAGTACCAGAACAGGCTCATCATCAGCTCTCCTGAAAGATAAGGCAAACAAGCAAAGGTCAATCGCAGCACATTCTTTAACAACTTAAAGACCTTAAATACATTTGGAGTGTCACAGTCTTAACATTAAAAGCCAAGCAAAACTAAAAAAAAAAAAGAAAAAAATTCTAAGACAGAGATTCTTTAATGAACAAATTTGATTCTGGTATGTCTCATATTGTGGAACTCACCTTTAAACATTATGAATACCGTTTCATATATTGACATGCCATTTACAAAACTAATATTTAGTGGCATTAACAGTCAGTTTAAACATAAGCACACAAGTAAACACACACATGTAAACGTAGAAACATAAAAAGTAATCCATGTGCATTAAATAAATCTTAAATAAATAGCCTTCTACCATTGTATGAGAGTGTACATGAGTCAAGCAGAGCACTCTTTTTTTCACTTAAGCTGAAAATTGCTAATAACTAGCAATTCTTTCAGTACGGTCCCCTTTTTAAGTAATCCTCTATAAGCACAAAACTACATGTATGCAAGAAACATTTCATCAGGAATTAGGTGTACGTTTTTATGTCCTTTAAAATAAGCAAGCCTACTTTAAGCCAATAGCAGCAGAATTACCCTACAAACTCAATACAAATCCTCTTTATTTTTCGGCTGTTCCCTTTCAGGGGGCGTCACAGCGAATCATCTGCCTCCATCTAACTCTATCCTCTGCATCCTCTTCTCTCACACCAACTAACTTCATGTCCTCTCTCACTGCATCCATAAATCTCCTCTTTGGTCTTCCTCTAGACCTCCTGCCTGGCAGTTCCAACCTCAGCATCCTTCTACCAATAAATTCACAATCCCTCCTCTAAAAATGTCCAAACTACCTCAATCTGGCCTCTCTGACTTTATCTCCAAAACATCTAACGTGGGTTGTCCCTCTGATAAACTCATTCTTGATCGATCCACCCAAAGAGAACCTCAACATTTTCAACTCTGCTACCTCTAGCTCTTTTCTTCAGTGCCACTGTCTCTAAGCCATAGAGCATCACTGGTCTCACCTGTCCTCTACACCTTTCCTTTCATTCTCGCTGATACTCTTTTATCCCACAACACACCTGACACTTTTCTCCACCTATTCCCACAAACTCAATACAAATATTAAAGTTTAAAGTGCGTTGATAATCACTGTAAACAGTTCCTCACCTGTCTTAGGGTCGTCCCACAAAGCTGATATCTTAGCCACGTATGGTAAGGATTTTTTGCGTGGTCCGGAGCGCAACAGCACTGTATCTCTGATCCGAATCACCTCTCCGTCTCGCATTACTCCTTCATAACACTGACGCAGTGCTGTCATGTCCTCCCCCTGCAGAACAACGCATTTTCTTTAGGAATGCTCTTTAGGGCAAACCACATTAACAACTAGGGGAAAAAAACTCACCGCAATAAAGACTTCTTTCTCTATGGGTTCTCCAAAAGGGCGCCAGCCGTTCGTTGTCCGGTGGCGGTGTAGTTTTTTCTGGTGTTTGGCACTGGGAACTGGCTGTTTCTGGGACAGTTTTGTGGGTCCTGCTCCAATAGAGCCATTGGGTGGTTTAGTTTTTTGAGGGCATTCTTTTGGTCCTCTGAGCTTGACCTCTGTCTGTCTGTTGTCTGCAAGTGTGTTCAGAAGACGTGGGAGAACCGTAGGGGATCGGCTTAGCCTAGGCAATGGGCAGCTAGAAAGGGGCAGGGCTGGTGAAACAGGCAGAGAGGAACTTTGATCCACTTGAGGTGAAGAGTAGCCCTCTGCACAAGCAAAAATATAGCATAGTGTTTGGTATGAGTGACAAATTATCTACAATAACTTAAAAAGACTATGACTACTTTCAATAGAAATTTCTGGCATCCAGCAGAAAATGTATTAATATGCAATGCAGTAAAAGGCTTTTCTGTAAACTTTGCTTTTGCATTTTTAGCACTAGATTGTCTGTTTTTTTTATGTGAAATGACAACAGTGAATAACTTTAAAAAAATTTCAACACAACATTGGAACGAATGGCTAAAACACATTCTGTATTCAACTTCACCTTCGGTAGAGAATTTTAATGAATGGTGGAGCATTTTTACATGCAATGGAGCATGCCAATCAAACATTACTCTCTTCGAAATCAAAAGCAACAGATGACAAAAAAGTTGAAAAACCTCATTGTTACTGAGGACTTTACTTTCTATTTGCATGCCCCAAAGGGACCATGCCAAAATAATGATATAGACATGATTTTAAACAGTTCCCTTATTATGTATTACCTGTTTTAATTTGATGGTTACAGTTGGTGCAGCCTGTGGCATAAGAGCACGCCCTGCTGGTGACAGGCTGCATAGTGCTGAAAGTGTAACCGCCAACCCTGCAGCCTTCACTGCAGCAAGGAGAGCGGACTGAACTACAGAAGGCAGGGTGTGAGATTCCTGAGGCGTGGGAGACAGAGTTGGACAGCAGCTTTGACGCAGGGACCCTGCTGGGACACATGGAGCTGTGTGCACATGGTAGTGGCTGCGAACTTAGGCAAACTGAACGAGGCCCATGATTTGCAAAGTGAACAAAGTAACTAGGGTAGCAGGTGTCAGCACACGGGCACGGGTGGGCACTAAGGGTAAGGGCTGGGTGGGCCAGTGAAGACGAGGCTACCAGGCATTCATGCTTTACTGAAGTCACAGGATGCTTGTCTGTCTCACTGCAGGCCTTCTGGCTCAGATAAAGCGCCAACCTGTGACAGTATTCTACTGATCCTTCTGCGGAACAGCAGTAGCAAGGCCCAAGCTCAGTTTCCACCTGCTCTTCTTTTACCACTTTAATAGGATATCCCATCACGCCATGAGAATGATACCCTGATTTGGCTAAGCAGTGACAGTCAGCAGGTCCGTCCCACTTCAGTTTAGACTCACTGCCCTTGATCTTACGAGCTGCACCACCACCCTGAGGTAACGCCTTTTTGAGTCCTTGCTTTTTCGGCTGTTGCACGTGGGATTTACAGCATGCAGTTTGCTTCCCTGCAGAACCAATACTTTTACTGTCTGTTTTTACTCGCTGCTTACTTCCTGTAGTGGAGCTTGTGAGCTTCATCAGAGCTGCAGCGTTGAGTCCGGCGAGCCGTTTAGGAGTAGGAGTGTACAGATTCAGATCATTGCTGTCTTTTTCTTCTGACTTTCTCTTCCTTGCCTTCTTGTGGTTTTGGCACATTTCAGTCTTGCGGGCTTGAGCAGCAGTTTGTGACAGGGAGCAGATCTTTGCATCATCTGTTTCATTAAAAACAGGTGTGGTCTCATGGTGCTGTTTCTTAGGGAGCTTGCTGCTTAGTGGTACATCTGTTTTCTCCAGCAGCAGGCTGTTGACAGCCTCGGCATTAAGAGAGGCAAGCCGGCGTTTACGAGGCTCCTGAGCTAGAACTGTATTTGTACTTGCTTCATATTTAGTTTTAGGTGGTATTTGTATTGATTCATTGGTGTTCACTAGCTTTTGGTTGAGTTTGTTTCTCTTTTTTCGCCGACGCCTTTTGGAAATTGCATTTGGTTCTTCCTCATGCAATTCGATGTCCGGTTCAAAATCATTCCCCTCAAGACGGGTAAGCAGGACTTGGCAACTTAAGGCCTCATCTTTTGATTTGTTACGTCTTCGTCGTAGTGGGTATAGCTTCCTATTCCTCTCCTCAGTCAATTTCTTGGACACTGTTGCATTGCCCTTTTTAGACACAACCTTCATAGTCCTGCCTTTTTTTAACTTGGCTCCTGTCTTACATTCATCATGGAGCCAGTCTTCCATGTGTTGTTGTTGTCTCTTTTGCTTGTCTCTCTTAGCTGTATGCTTTAATTCCTTGGCCTTCTTCAAACAATGCTCAGGCCGAGCTCTACCCATGGTTTTACCATGGGGACAACCATCTACATGGTTACAGCACTTGCCACCGTTCTGGCTGAGGAAGACCTGTTTCTGAGCTGGGCTCATCACATGCTTTCCAAGAAAATCTAAAAGGGTCAAAGAAATAAAATTGCTTTAGAAATAGATTATCGAATTAAGGGTTCTGTAGCTATTTCTTGGCTTTATTTAACACCAGATATGTGTTTACACTAGAGGTGTGACAAACAGTCACACAAGCAGGCAATGGAAAAATGAAATGTAACGTGGTTGTTGGTGGGTTCCTTAAGTGCCTCTGTATAATATATGTATTGTGTTTCCCAATTCTCAGTAACTGCTTTTACCTCAGCAGGGTCACTGTTCTTTAAACGACAGATATGTATTGATTTTGAGAAACAACTCCAACTAAATTTATTATAAACTGTAGGCAGGTAAAAGCAAGAAAACCGTGAGCTTGTAAATGGTCAAGAATGTTTGCTGTTTGTGAAAGTGGGCGCGAGTGGAAAAAAACAACAGTAGTGCACACACCTCTAGTTCTGAACAAGATAACAGGAACTATTGTGCCACAGTGAATATCATAATGTTCTCATTTGACTATGCTGGGAACGGACAGTCTCATCTCGTTTACACAGTTTGTTTACCAAGTATAAGACTTACATCATGTAAAATATCTGAAAATGTAATACAGAAATAAATGTATGTATGTAAATGTACGCAATAGAAATAATGTGTTTAAAATTAAATCATAAAACGAAATCAATAATAAAACAATAACTATTATGAAATAGCAATAACTTCTGATTGAAAGCTACTTAAAAATCAAATATTAAACTGTGTTTAAAAACTAGTTTTTTTTTTTCCTTCGCATCTTGTTTTTATTTTGTAAGCATAGGTTTTCAGTCATCTGCTTCTGAATCACAGCTTTTTTCTACTTCGGAAAGGCTGATACTGAATATACTATCCTGCGAATGATTCACGAGCCATTATACAGTCTATCATTAACTTACAGAAATAATCCAGCATTTTAACCTTTCATAACATTATTTGCACAAAACTGCTAAACACTACTGCTAAAGAGAACTGTTGAATACTAGATTTAGACATTTAATTCGCTTACCCCGCTATACATTTGTATGTTTTGTAACTATTCAGGCGTAACCGTGCTTTTTATACAACCCAAGGCTACACTGTATTCAAAGCATTTCATATGGGGTTCCCTATTCAAAAGAATAATGGTGGCACCCTTGGACTACTGGCGATTTCTCAAGCTAACTGTATAATACCTGTATAATTAGAGAGAGAGAGAGTGCTATAGTGCGCCATTGTGCCTATGACCGTATCTCAGCCATGTTATATCCAGCAGTAAGGCATGACCTCGAGTGTGATTTTGCTTTTATACAACAGCTCTGCAAACACTATTTATTATCAACAGACTATGGTTTGTTTCTTTATTTAGCCAGTTATTTTTGCTCCGCCAACACATATACATCCTCAACTGGTGGAACTTATTAACTGCTACCGGTGGAGCTGGGGACTGACGTTTAGTGTAATAAACAGGGGTGAAAGTGGTTTTAAATGTGAGGAAATGTAAACCATGAAGGTGGTGGACAGTCCTGTAAATATTCCAAGTTTCTCTTTATATTTCCACTATTCCGCTTTAAAATATCATCTCTGTTAACTTCTGGGTTCCGGGGTTAACTTCCAAATAGAGTTAAATGAAAAGCTAGTGCTCTATGTTGGGTGTTATATCACATAACACTATTGGTTTTGGTCATTGAAAGCGAAGCTTTTGGAAGACTCCATCCGAAATAAAGATTTTTAAAAACTTTGATTTCAGTGGTGTTGTGAGGACAGGGGAAACAGATTTCGGCTTGTTGTAAGCTCACCATGTGTGCCGATGATGCAATTGTCTGTGTGCTAGTCTCCTTGATTTGACGTCAGCTTTGTTTATGAGGAGATTTGTGCAATGGTGGACTTAAGTACAGTAAACCAGTGACTGTGTTAACGTTGCTTACTGGACTTGCGTGTACATACACGGGCAGTTTCCCACACATTATGTTAACAAACAGAGGTGTCTGAATGTACTACAAAGCTCACTGCTGCGACATACCAAATTCTGACGACACAGAACACGCAGACAACGACTGCGGTATTGGACGAGACCCGGTCGGACTTCTACTAAGAGCAACCGGTGATGGCATTTTGTCTAGGCTTCTGCATCTGATCCTAACAGCACATAACAGGGCATTTGCCGTTTTCATGTGGACAAAGATATTTTTAAAACGTAGGCCGTGTGGAGAGAATTATTTTTAAAAAACGAAGTAGAAAAATCTCAGTTTTTAAAAATACCTGGCTACGTGTGGACATAGTGTAATTAGCGGTAATTATAATACCTGGAACACGGAAGTATCATTAGTTAAACGTTCCAGTGGTGTTAACACATATTACCCCTGGAAAGCTTCTAATCCAATCTGATCGTACTGTATCTAAATGTTGATAATTGTACCTAAATTTTTCATAATAATAAATAATAGATGCTTTAATGTGCATGTTTTCTACACACATTTCTGACAGCAGCACAATTCCTGCACAGGGCACACTGTATTCATTCAGACTCAAAGGAGCACTGCATTAAACAAAAAAGCCAGATCGATTCACTTAGCAACGATATGAATGCAGCAGACAGATTGTCACTTTGTATGACATGAACAAAAAAGCTTATTGAACACATTTTGGGGGTTTTCAGATAATTCTGCTCAGGACTGCTATTGATTTACTTCCCCAAAACATCTTATCTACCAGTAGTAGTCAAAGTCTGCAATTTATCACAATTTAATACTACAATATCACATTTAATAAAATCAAAAATGATGTATCAAACCAAAAATAGACATAAACTATTGTACCACATTCTATGATGTTGTAAGCCTTTTGACTGCTAATCATTAGACCATGATTAAGAGGAAAATTAATGACACCAAGCTTAGCAAAATCACACTCCTACAGTGTTACTGAAATCTGTTCTTTCACTTACATACATTTCAGAACAAACGTTTCAATGCCTTATTTAGAAATTATAAGACCAACAACACAGTGAAAGCGAGAACTTCTGTTTCGGGCTTTGCAAGGACTGTTTTCTGATCTCACTGACTCTTAGAACCAGCGCCGCCATTAATCTGCAGCATAACGAGCTCCAAATAAACATGTGGTGGCTGTTGTAGGTCATTAGACACCTTGATGCGGTCCATTAAAATAAATTAACTAGAACATGTCTACGGCGAGGCAACCCTTTGAGCTTGCTAATAAAGATAACTGCAGACTCAGAATGCACTTGCTTTAACGTTTGAGTCATGTCAAATAACAGGTGAAAAAATTCAGTAGGAAAACATTAAATGAACATCAGTTTCTGTTTTTTACATTCTTTACAGACATTTTATACAACATCTGGATGTTATGGTTATAATTTATTGTCTCTAGATCTTCAATAATAATAATCATAATAATATAATTTCAAAGGCACAGTCTAAAACAGACAAACAATATTTTGGAGGATGATAAAACTGTTACCTGCTACCTTTTCTTGTCAATATGGTGGTACCTTTCTCCATTGTACCTTTAATCTGAATCTTTTACCTGGAAACTTAGACATAGTGTACTTTTTTAGGGTACATACTGTAGAGTCCATACATATCTACAATATTTGAATGATCAAGGCAAAATACCGTCCTCAAGGCAATGATGATTGGATTTTAAATGAATGATCAAATATCAATAAATTAAAGCAAGGTTGTACAAAAGAGCATGCCAAAAAATATCCAAAACAATGTGAAAGACTGATAAACATCTGCTGAAACAACATAGAACATGATGACATTAAATGTGGTTCTAGCTTAGTGCTGCACAAATAATCACAAGTGCAAGAGTTTGTCAATAATTTATGAATTAGCTTACGTTTAAAAATAATTGAGTTAATTTAATAAATAAATATTGGCAAACATGAGATTGATTGTTCAACTTTTTGCTATGTCCAAATACATATGAATGCAAAATTGTATATTTAATAGTTAAACGTTGCTGTTTAAATCACAATGTGATTTCTTTTATCAAATCATGCAGCTCTATTTCAAATATTACTAAATTATAGACATTACTTATATTTTTTTACCTGGTTCCTGAATTTTTTGGAAAAATTATTACATAATTACATAATGCAATACAGTTATTTCATAGTTCATAATGTTCTAGAGTAAATCACAAAACAAAAAACACTGTGTCCAGACTTTTGACTGACACTGTAATTAAACTGTAATACCCTTTCGGTGTAATGATATTAAAAACTTTTACGCTTAAATGTACGACCCTGGTCACAAGCAATATGACAGGCAAGAAAACAAACAGTTTATTACCTTTTCTTAAAAGTACACTCAATCTTGCTAGTCTCTTTCATGCCATAAAATTTGCTTTGCTCCCACTCTTCTCCTTTCCCACTCTTCTGCTTATCCTTTCACTGTTACTAACATGGCTGACAGAGAAAACTGTTTCGGATGCATTAGACTGAAGTATTTTTTGAACACTCCATGATGCATCACAAATCAATACTAGACAAGTTATATCAGTTTCTAAACGAGTTATGATGGTGCCGCATAACACTATGTCTTCTAAATGTACTTTGAGAAACCGACGTAACCTACTATTATTACCAACTATCAGTTAGAAGTTAAATGCCAGTTGGGGGAATATGACGTTGCTTTGGCAGGGGTGCTCAGTGGTTACAGTTCTGAGCTGTTAATCTGAAGTTTGTACATTTACATTTCAGCGCTTCTGTCCCTTCAGCAAGAATTCTCTTTCTTCCATTGTATCCCCATTTAACTGCCTTTTGGATGTTAGCACAGGCTTAAAGAATAAAGATGATTTTTATATGTTTTTTAAAAATGTGTTTTGCCTTGCCAAAACAGTATAGGGCTCAAATTGTTCTATTGAATAAACCAAAAATTGAATCATTTGATCTTGTTGTTGGCTGCTCCTATTAAGGGATCGCCACAACAGACTGTTCGATCCGCACACAACTTGGCACTGGTTTTATGCTGGATGATGGCACTGGTTTCTTCCTGGTGCAATTCTTAACTTCCCTTCTACTCAACATTACGATTGAAATTTTGGTGCAAGGTTCAATTTTCATAGTGTTTTCGAAGTAATGATGAGTAATGATGAGTCACGCTGTCGTGTGTGTATATTATGGATTTTGCTGGCTTGTATACACGGTATACATAGTCTGTGTATACATGGTAAACGCATTGATTGGCTCTGTTGAGTTAGTGTGTATTCGTCCAAAAAAAGGACTAGATGCTGTAACGTATTCTTACACATAACTGCTCATAACTTCACTTCTACTCAACATTCTGATTAAATTTATGGTGCAGGTTTAACTTTAGGTAGATACCGAAGGAAGTTTCATTAAATTCTGCCCAGCCAGTTTTGCATTACGGTAGACAAAATCTGAATGAACAGACATACAGAAGAAATTTTCTGAGGCTGGTTTCTGGTCCTCCAATGTATGAATCGTAAAGATATTATTTAAAGAGCGAGTTCTGACCAACAAACAGAAAAAAACTTTCTTTTATTTATATAAATATAGATAAAAATCTAGCAAAAAGCTACAGTTAATTTTTAAACAACTTGACAACCAAATACATTAACCCTAACTGCCCCATCGGGCAAATATGGACTGTTGTGTTGTGCCAAGAAAAAGAAGAAGAATGCATTATAAAAAAGGCTTGCTGCAATTCAGGGTGAAAGAAATGCGCATACAGAATAAATGTAAATGAGATTTGACACTGCATTTAAACTCCTCCAGATTGTGGGCTGTTAAAAAAATGTCGGCAAAAAGAGTCAAATGAAGTGTAAATTCTCAAGTGTCTGACTTCCTCGCGCACTGACTAAAAAAGCCTTTTCTTTTCATTTAGTTGAAACAAAATCACAGTGCAGTACGTAGTTAACCCAGACATCGTTAGCTGAGTAAGAGCAGCGCTATTGCACCTGACCCGTGCAAGCTCGTGCTTTCCGTTAATGAGGCCGACCGCACGCGCACCGCCCGCGCGAGCTTCCGACTAAACTGCACGCTCGTGAACTTCGGAGCGACAAAAATGTTAAATAACAAACGCGCATATTAACGCGGGGTTGTCTTTGCTATAGACGCGACCGACGCCTGCATGAGCCTCCTAAACACCGTGTGATGAAATCTTTAAAAACTAAAGTTAACTGCCAAACCGAAGGAGGACGACGTTTCGTTTCTTTTTCTTTTTTTTTTTTTTGCTGCGTCGCGCGCGGACACAGCTCGCTTGACGTCAGCCTCCATCAGGAGGAGAAACAAAATAACACCTCGGTGCAAAAACGAGCATAAGCATAGAAACACGCCTTAAAAACCGAACGCAGCTTTCGGAAATCGCACAATAACCCCAGCACGCAGCCCCAATCCGCCCTGCTCACCGAACAGAAAACCGATTCGTCCCGAGCAGGGTCGCGTGCAGTTCACGAAATAAAAAAATGTCTATCGTTTCAAGTCGAGTTCTTAGACATAAAAGCGCCATACTCACAGTTAAAGACACAATCCAGCGGAATGTCGAAGGAGATGTGTTTTTTGTGTTGTGGTTTGTGTTTAGGCAGAGTGCTGATGTGTGTGTGTGTGCGTGTGTGTGTGATATGGACGCTAGCTGGCTGCCCGCTGTCCTCTTCCTGCTTCGGCACGAGCAAGCTGCTCTCAACTTCAGCCGCACCAATGACAGCGGAGGCACGCGCAGCCTGACACTCTCAGCATCCAATCAGGAGCTGCGCCAGCTGTTGTTTCCAAGCTATAACTATTTGTAAATAATGCACAACATATCAGCTAAGTTTAGCTAGTTATTCTGGAGAAGGGGTGGATCAATACGTGGAAACATCCACTACTACACCAGGTTCTAAATACGCCTAATAAAATAATTAAAAAAAACCTTCATGGCATGAATACAGATCCTAAAAATGTCCATATTTTTTAAATTATCTTTTATACATATCATAAAATAATAGATTTTCTGAAAACAACTTCAGATTTATTTTTTTTACACATAATAGTACAAAAGGTGGCACAGTGGCTTAGTGGTTAGCACTGTCGCCTTGCACCTCCAGATTCTTGGTTTGATTCCTGCGTTAGGTCTGTGTGCATTTTCTCCCGGTGCTTGGTGGGTTTCCTCCGGGGTCTCCGGTTTCCTCCCACAGTCCAAGGACAGATAGCAGATTAGGCTAATTGGCAATTCCAAACTGCCTGTAGTGTGTGAATGTGTACAGAGGTTCTTAAATGGATGGATGAAATAGTACAAAAATATTATGCCGCCAGATACCTTAACTATATAGACCAAGGGTACTGAATTAGTTCCCATCAATAAAATTTTATTTGACCTGAGGTCTGAATTTTATTTTTATGTTAGGAATTAAAGGTGTCCAAAAATGCATTAATCTCCTTTGAACAGTTAATGGTGAGATGTTTCTGCTACTTATGCTCTGTAAAGACTTCATAACGCCTCTAATCTGAGGTGCTGTTAATTGGTCATTTTTCAGGCTGATAACTCTAAATGAACTTCTCGTCGGCAGAGGTAGGTTTTGGTCTCGCCCTCCTGGGATGGTCTTTATGAGAGCCAGTTTCATTATGGTGCTTGACGGATTTTGAAAATGCACTTGACAATACTGTTCTTGCAAGAACTATTACAGAAAGGCTGACCCCTGTGTCTTAAAATAACAACTAACTGCTGTTTTTGTTGTTGTTATGTAATTGCCTAATTCCATATGTGTTATTTTATAGTTTTAATTGTAGAATGTAGAAAATGAATTACTAAACAAAAACAAAGAAATTTGCAAGTGACCCCATACTTTTGAACGGTAGTGTATATAAATTGCTATAGTATTTTATATATACTGTATATATATATATATATATATATTGTAATATTATATATAATGAGGGCACTGGTAGCTCAGTGGTAGGTGTTTCGCCTGCAAATACTGAAGGCCTGGGTTTAATTCCAAGCCAGTGCCCAAACCCCAGTCACTGGGAGCAGCCCAGCTAAAATGGGAGGGTATTTGGCGTAAAACTTGTGCCAAGCTTGTACGTGCGGATCGGATGGTCTGCTGTGGTAACCCCTAACCAGGAGCAGCCAAAAGACCAACAACAATATTACATTACAATATTTAGTAACTACATTAAACATGTGGACAATTTGAACTTTGGCCTGGTACCCTTTTTTTTTACAACGTGGTATGAAAAAGTTTTGAGATTAGCTCTGTTTACAAGAAAGTGCTTTATTACTTTTTACTTACTTATTAATATTTTATTATTATCTGGCAAGTAGGGTGGTTATGGAATGACGATCATAATTGCCAAATCGTTTTAGCATTTTTAGGGGTTGGGCTCATTGAAAGTTTTCCTAATTTCTCACCATCTTCCAGTGCTACTCTTAAAGCATGTGTGCCACTCAAAACACCTTGGACGACTCGTTGCAGCATTGCCGTAAATTTCCCCAATCGTCATAAGCCTCTGTGGCAGATTTGCCTAGTTTTACACAGAATTTCATTTTTTATTCAGTTGCACAGCTATCGTGTGCACAGGACAATGTCTTTTGGCACACTGACTTATGAAGTTTGGCGCTTCCTGTGATTGTGTGTGCAGTCATGTGCTGCCATTTGTGGACGTGTAACAAAACTACTTTTTAAACTTTTTAAACCACCCCATTTTTGCATGGAATACAAACAACAATTTTTCACGAATCCTTCTTGAATCTTCATTTGCATACTACTGGACTATAAATGACTATGAATACTGTGCTCTCTGCAAACTATTGCATTGATTTGCTCTGTTGAGTATAAGGTTTTTCACAATGGCAATTGTCGTAGAGCAGCAGTACAAAATAAAAAATAAAAATTAGGAATTGATTGTAAAAAAAAGTGTGGAAATATGTATAAATCATTATAAAGCACTGAAAAAGTTTCACACCACAATGCCCAAGTGAGCCTGTTTTTTTTTTTTGTTTTGTTTTTTTAATGATCCGCTACACTAGTTTTGATTAAAGGTGCAGGCTATTTCTTGGTACCCTGAACTGCCTACAGTAAATGGCACAGGTTGTAAACACTTGTTTAGTCATGAATTTTGTGAATTGTTTTTCTTAGGCAAATCTGGAGGGTTCGTGAGCTTGAACAGTTTTGGTAAAGGTTTAGATGTTGTCTGCGGTTGCATGTCAATAAAATACTTAATCTCTCTTTTTCTCTCTCGTTCTCTCTGTCTCTTTGCTTTTCTCTCTGTTTAGCTACACAGGCTACTCATTAAGCAGCAGTAATCCTGACCCACTTCTGATTCATCCTGATGCTCTTCATCTGGTTTGTGTTTTCATCACTTGGAAACCAGTTGCAGCTACCAAGGATGGCCTCGTATAGACAGCCTAAAGATACACTTGGAAACCATGGAGATGGCTTTGAACTGCAATTGGTTTAAACTGCCACACCAGCATAATCACTGCAATTGTCATCAACAGGTTTGCCCTCAAGTCTCCACTACTGAACAGCTGATGATTTCACCAAAACACACTTTATCTTAAAAATATAATTAATTTCCTGGTTTATAGGTTCAAGATAAGGATTGGTTCTCTTTTGGGCCTAGTTCCAAAAAATGTTTCTTCCTTATATAATCTTAGGGAGTTTTTTCCTTGCCACTATCCCCTCTGGCCTGCTGATTAGACATACATTTCTAAATGTGACCCAGTCTGTGAATTCCAGCTAAAGTCATGTTTTGTGACACACTGTTTCCTACATAAATCATAAATAATTAAAATGATTTTATTTTTAAAGAAATTGTGGAATTTATATAATTTTGTAAAGTAGCTTTAAATAAAAGTGTGGATATTTGAGCAAAATGTAAAAAGTGCAAACCAATATAATAAAACATAATTTTCTAGAAGAAATAAACATTCAACATCATACACCCTCTTTCGGAGAGTGAGAACTGAGAACTGCAAATGTGCTTGTTAGGAGTACAGGAAGAAAACATCCAGAGCTAAATAAATTTATGTTTGGGCAAAGATGTGTGCACAACTTCTCAGAGGCAGATATATATATATATCACAATAAGTCTAATCTCAATGCACCATGAAAGCAACCCAAGACAAAGAAATAAAAAAATTTAAATAGATGAGTTAGTCAACTGGCCCTTAACCTAGCTCAGAATTATTTTCAATTACTGAACTGTAAGAAAACCCAGAAACATTGAGCAAATGATGGCTGCAGTAAAGGTGTGGCAAAGCATCTTAAGATAGGGAACTCAGCATTTGGTGATGTCCATGGTTTCCAGACTTCAGGCGGTTAAGTTTAAAATTAAACCCAGTGAAAATAACACCAATATTTATGATAATATTAATTTGTTCTATTAATTCTGAGCCTCTCAAAATGGAGGGACTTTGTAACAAATTATTAAATGGAAAGTCATTCCAGATTCACATGTCACTTGGCTTATCTGCCAAGGGGGGAAGAAAAATTATGCTCTTTAGCCTTATTTTTGACTAATAATTTATAACATTGCATCTATTCTCTGAGTGCTCAAATACCAGAGCATGCTAAACTTTCTGCCACTCTGGGTTTCATATTTGTGGGTGACTCATGATGAGTCAGAAGAGACTGCTGATATTGTGTCAGTGTAGTATTCTGTAGGCATTAATAATAGCATTATATCACAGAAGCCTATTTTGTATTAAAACTCTTGTGAACATAACCACAGTATTTTAAATTTGGTTTTTCACAAGATGTCTTTCTGATATTATTTTGGGGAGCTTTTCTATGCCAATGTTACCTTGTAACTATTGTAATTGTTAAAACTGTAAAAAAAATAAATAATAATAATTAATTAATAATTAATTAATAAATAAAACTGAGCTGAAAAATGAATTTAATTTCCTCCAGGATCAAGTTCCTCGACGGTTTAATTTTCTGCCTTGAGTCTGTGTGCAAACTATGGGGCAATACTGTACAATACTGGCACATCCAGTGTGTGTGTGTGTGTGTGTGTGTGTGTGTGTGTGTGCGCCCTGAGATGGACACCCAGTCTCATGCCTAAAGTCTCCTGGGAAGGGCTCCAGGACTATGACTAAATGAATGAATGAGTGTTTCAGTGATTAAAAGTGATTGAGCAGTTAAATGAGTAAGAGAGAGGTTGAGAGAGAACAAATTAATAAATGGGAGAAGGTGCACAAGCTCAATGGATTAACGAGGACGTACATACAGTACGAGGGGGAAGTTTTTAGACCCTTTCAAGTTTTCCACATTTTGTTTGGAGTATTTTGTTAATTTATAAAGAAAAGAAAAGATTAAAATCTTCCATTAGAGCACCTTCGGCAGCAATGGGAATGATGCTATAGGTAGGGCGCACCTTTCTTTTAAACATTACTCCCACTCTTCTTGGCAGATTCATTCAAGCTTAACCGAGTTGATAGGGCACCATCAGTCCACAGCTATTTTCAGGTCTTTCCAGACCTGAAAGATTATTGGGTTCAGGTCCAGATTCTGGCTGAGTTCTGATTTGTTCTGAAGCCACTCTTGAGTTGTTGTTGTTTTTTGTTTTTTTGAATCGCTATGCTTGTTCTATCATCATCTTGTTGAAATCTAAACCATCACCTCAGATTAAGATCCTACTCTGACTAGACTCCTAGTCCCAGTTGCATAAAAACATCCCCACAGCATGATGCTGTCACCATGCTGTCTGTAGAGATGGTTTTAATCAGGTGATGTGCAGGGCCTGATTTCTTGATTCGATTTGTTCAATCTTTGTGTCATCAGACAAGATTTTGTTCCTCATGGTCTAAAAATCCTTTAGGGGCTTTTGGCAAACTCCCAGTGGGATTGTCCCCTTATTTCAAATTACTCAGCTCAGCTGGGTGGACAGATCGGGGAAGACTGTTGTTTGTTCCAAATCTCTTCCATTTGAGAATGATGGAGGATACTGTTTTCCTGGGCACATTGCGTGCTGCAGAAATCGTTTTGTATCCTTCCCCAGAATCCTGTCTCGTAATTCTCTCAACCTCATTGATTTGTTTTCACTTTGACAGGCCCCACCTACCACAAGAGCTTATACATTACATTTATGGCATTTGGCACACGCCCTTATCCAGCAGTTGAGGGTTAGGGTAAGGCAACTTTGTGGGTAAGGGTTAAGGTTAGGGTCCAACTGTGGCAACTTGGTGATACTATTTAGTAGCCCATAGCCTTTATCTAGCAATTTTGTCTCAGTCTATGTCATTATTAATATCTTCCTGCACCACCCAAATCCATGGTCACAAGCCACTCATTTTCAATTACATAAATAAAAATAAACAATTTTATTAATTTATTTATTTTCTATACTGCTAAGGCTGTAAAGGATTATGGGAAGTCAAAATCCCAGAAGACTTGCATGAGGTGGGTTATATCCTGGACAAGGTGCCAATCCACTGCAGAGCACACACAAATATACACACTACAGGCAAATTGAGAAGCCAATCAGCCTTATCTGCATGTCATCTGATTGTGGAAGGAAACCTGAGGAAATCCACCAAGCATGTGAAGAACATGCACAAACACCAGAAATGGGACGGAATAAGATGTAAAACTGCAAAAAGTAATAAAAAATTTATTGTGTTTATTTAACACTTTTAGAGTTTTTCTGAGTCTAATTGGACTGGTATAAACACTGCTGGGTGTTAATGCAACACTCTAAGCATTAATTCAACAATTAAAAGTTAATGCAAACAGCTCGGCTGCAATCTATTAAACTTCAAGGCATTTGTTTAGAATCATGTTAATTAAAGTGTTAATAAATATCACTCATACAGTAACACATACAGTATATACTGCACTGTGCTTAGCATTAAAATAAATATTTAAATTAATGGAAAACCAGCAATGCCTTGTTATGCGTGCTTATATTCAGTAAATAATGGTAAATGACAAATATATGCCACAACATCAGTGGCTGAGTTTAGTGCACTGACCAGGAACCAAACCCGGGGCTCCCACTTGGCAGAAGAGGATTTAATCACTTAACTAACAATATTCTTTGCACCATATATGATTAAATAATAAGAAATACAAATTCATTTGGCAAAAGAAATCACAGTGAATCCTGGCACAAAGCAAGGGAATTTACCAAATATAACTAAATCCCAACAGTAAGTAAGCAATCAAAAGTGTAAAGAGAAGCCAAAGTTAATTTCCCATTGTTCAAATAAAAAAATTAACAACTCTGTTCTAAAATCCCAAAGAGGCTGCTGACTATTGAGTCAGAGCCTGTTAGAGAGCTGGGCTGTGATAATTTCCTGAATAACTTCGCAAAGTGGCAAGCAAGAAAGAAACCTATGACCTATGATGGACAAGACTGCCTTAATCCCAATAAAATGTGATGTAGTAATGTAAGCTATGTACTGTATGTGACCACCTGACAATCACACCCCTATGTGTGTGCTGAACATCCCTTTTCAAAACTATGAGGATTAATATGGAGTTTTTTTGACTAGTGTAATGTGATTGGAGCATGATTGTGGGGATTTGCTTAATCAGTCACAAGAACATTATGATGTCAGGCAATGATGTTGGGCAACAAGGCCTAGTGCATAGTCTGAACTACAATTCACTTCCAAGGTGTTCAGCAGGGTTAAGGTCAGAATCCTGTACAAGTCACACAGGAAACAGCTTGCACACAAAACTTTTTTCATGCATTAACATGAAATGTATTACTACATCTGACACTGAGTTATTATGTGGTATTACCCTCACAATTTATGTTAGGTTAAAACTTTTTTAATTCACACAATCACAAAGTCAGATTGTGTGTTTTTAAGCAGAAAATGCATGTCTAAATGATATAAAAATGTTAAATGAAATTTAACACTCATCCACACTTTTATCTTCCATACATCTTATCCTATGTTGGTTCATGCAACTTATTGCAAGGCACAAGTACACACTTATGAAAGTTACAGAATCTCCACCCACACAGACCAGAGCAAGATTCACACCTCCAACCCTAAAGCTGGAAGGCAACAGTACTAATCACTGAGCCACCATGCCATTCATGTGCTAACCAGGCTTGTGCATATTTTCAGCTATTCTAATATTATATATATATATATATATATATATATATATATATATATATATATATATATATGACTACATTAAAAAAGTACAAAAACATTTGTACAGAGTGTTGAGCTAGGGTAACACTTGGATGGGAGGCCACCTGGAAATAGTATGGCTTAGTGGTTAGTGCTGTTGCCTTCCACCTTGAGGGTTCAAAGTTTCAGCCTTGCTCTGGTCTGTGTGGGCGGAGTTTGTATGTGTGTCCTGTAACTTGTATAAGTGTGTGCTTGTTCCCTGCAGTGAGATGATACCCCCAGACCCAACAAGATAAGGTGCATGGAAAACAAAAGCGTTGTTCTCTTATTTTCATTTGACAATTTTATGTCATGTAGAAAAAAAATATATATACTTAAAAAACACAATCTATTTATCAGTGTAAATAAAAAATATTCATAAGCCTAACAAAACTTTTAAGGATAACAGGATAAAATAACTGTCAGGTGTACTAATACTTTCATGTTGATGTATTCAAAGTTTTATGTGCAAGCTGTATATTAAAAAAAAATAATTAGAGTGAGCAAATATGGATTTACAGTGCATGTCTTTATGAATCTCACTTAATACACAAAGGCCATTACCATGCTGGAGCAGGTTTTGGGCTAGAACCCTTATATTTAGTGAAGGGAAACCTTAAACCCCAAGCACACAAGGACATTCAAGACAATTGTGCATAATTTAAGTTGATTGTCTCTCTCTCTCCCTCTCAACTGCATATCATATCATTACTCTAAAAAGCCACTATTTACCAACCCAAATCCAGGGTAACAAGCCACTAGTCCTGCACAGGATATGACTCATTTTCAATTAGAGTCAACAACCTTCCGCAACAGGTGGCGGTACAAATGGAAGCAAGGCAACCTGGTGATAATGGCATCAAAAGAAAAGCACTGAGTGTAAGCTCGGTCGCAATCACTTGACTGCTGCTTAATTAGAAGATCAGGTCGATCTGGTCCAAGCTCTTTAACTTTTTTTCTTTCTTCATCCGATCGCCTTGTGAAGGAGTATTTTAGCAAAGAAATTACAGAATTTTCTCTCATATTTAGCTGGCTTCCACTCCAGTCAATCACTATTCAATACATTCGTTTTGAAGAGAGTCGTTGGGAATGGTCCAATCACATGAGCCCAAATATTTAAAAACAATATTAATTCGCTAGGAACAAAAATGTGAGGGTTGGGGGCACACAGTGCTACGCCCCAAGGATGATTTGATAAATTCCAATTAGAGCTCAGCCTCAAATCACATGCTTTTAAAAAAATTACGCGCCTACATAAACACTCGTTTGTCTATGTATTACTTTATTTCATTATTAAAAGACATATTTCTTATGTTTAATAATTACATGTTAAAGTAGCATTCCTCTCTGCCTAACTGTAAGGGGGCGGCGCCCCAGCGCCCCTTATTGACCTGCCACCACTGGTTGAAAGCTATCCCAGTGTTGCAAGATATTAAACTTTAAACTCGGACATCTCTACTGGGCTAATCTCACAGAATAAACAGAATGGAATTGAAGGGCCATACCTACCCGTATGTAGATCAACACTCAGGCGTCCAGCTACGACGTGACGTCTGACCAGTTATGACGTCACGGTGGAGCTGTGACGCAAGGGAAATACACTTACGCATCAGTACAAGTTTACCAGGCGCTCAGGGTCAAAGACAAACACTGAACAAAACCTGTTCCATCCCTGTGAAGCTTCGATTGTGTGTGGATGTTGTTGTTGTTTTTTTTATTTAACCACAAGCCCCCCTCCCACCCTGTACGCGCCGTGTGCACACACACACACACACACACAAGCCTTATGTGAGGGTGTAAACCTGTACCATGTGGCATGTGTTTAAGCGCGAATGGAAACATTTACAAGGCCATTACAAACAGGGAAACCACAATCATGCTGAAATTTGTCTGGGAGTGATACGGAGTGGACTGCCGAGGCTTTTCCAGCGCTGCGTCAGCTGTCACATTCACACGTTCTCATACACACCATGACACATGGTAAATATGTCACAACTGGTTGCAACTGGTTATGCTTCAAATATCATTGCGACTTATTTTAAATTATAGAGAAAAATAAATATGAACACACTTTTGTTTGAAAGCAAGACAAACGCGCCATTAAAGTTTGCATCCAGGATCCTACATACTGAGCCATTACTGCGTTGGTGTGTGTGTGTGTGTGTGTGTGTATAAATGTGTGTGCAATGTTTTCAGGCGTCTTCCGCTCTACCCCGCGTGAAACCTCAAAATAATTCAGCAAACGAGGAAAACAAGTCTACGTGCTCAGAACAACATCAAAGGCAAAACAGATACATATGTACACATCATCTCTTTTATCATCCTGGCTAAAATAAGTATAAATCTTAATCTGTAGGAGTTAAATGCAACCCGTTGTACCTTTAAACACCAGCAGTAGCTCTTGTCTTACCTCGGAGCCGGGGCTGAAGACTGTAGAAGCGCAGCAGAGTCCACGCTGTCCTTCCCCGCAGGAGGAAGAACCCGGATGTTACAGCACAATTAGTTTTAAATGCCTTTCCCGACGCTGGAACTCAACGCCTGGTTCACTGTAAAGCTACAATGTTTTTTTTTTTTTTTTAAATAACCGCATCATCTTGATGTCGATGTCCGATCACATGGTCCTTAAAGAGACACGACTGCCGCTTTCCAATGTCCAAATAGCAACCCATAAGTAGGCAGTAAGTGGAAATGCGCAATTGAGATTCGATTTATACGACCCACATAGCCCAAGCCACCACTGCGGTTGGTCTCATGTTAAAACGCCCATACGCTCAAGTCAGCACGTACGTCCAGTGTGAAGCCCCTCAGAAGTTCATAAAATAAACAATCTGTGACTATTAACTGTTTGCAAGGTGGCTTAGACTTCCGACACATTACAATCCACCACGCTCCTTAAGATCACAAAACGATTCCCGCCATGCATGGAGTTTGCATGTTCTCCCCGTGCTTGGTGGGTTTCCTCCCTCACGTTAAAGACATGCAGAATTTTCCTCCCTCACCTTAAGATCACAAAACCTGAATAGTGAATAGGGGTTAGGGGCTTGCACCTCAAGGGTCCTGGTTCGATTCAGGCCATGCATGGAGTTTGCATGTTCTCCCCGTCCTTGGCCGGTTTCCTCCCTCATGTTAAAGACATGCAGATTAGGACAGGCTAATTGGCCTTTCCGAATTGACTGTAGTGTGCGAACGTGCGTGTAAACATTCACCAGCAGTGCTATCATGGTCTAAAAATGGAAATAAATACAATATAATCAAATAAATACAATCTTCACTAGCCTTCACGGTCCCTAGTTGGACTGCAGAGGTTCCTAGATGGATGGTGACTTTTAACTAACCATTAGGCTTTCAAGTATTCAGACCATTAGATTACAGTGTGGTGAAATGACACCTGGCTGGCCACATGCACAGGTTCTTTCCAGATATAACGGTCCAACATTGATCAAGGTTGACAAAGCTAGTTTTTGCTGGTCCTATGTCAGAGTATTATTATGTGAGGTTATCATATTGTGAAGACTTCACTGCACTGACACTAAAGTAGGGTAACTGTTTTTTCTTTTACATTATGTACTCATCACTGATAATTTATTCCAGTTTTCCCGAAAACTGTATCATGCAATGCTTTTAATATAGCTAATCAAAGGTAATTCTGGGTTTTCATTATTGAATGCAATAAATTGACCAATTCCTTTGTTGAAATCGGTCATACATCTTGTTTTCTAAATTAGCTTCTTATATAACAAATATAAGATAGTGTTTTATGTCAGAAAGGTAAAGATTTGCTCTTCCAACATATTAAATGGTAATTACCAGCAAAAACTATTCATTGTGATAGTCAACATTTGGTAGATTAATTAATGAACTGCTTGAATAGGAGGAAAGTCAAAAGCCTTATTAATATTATCAGGAAGACATCTTGCTGATATTTACGACAGGGGAAATTCATTTCCATAGAGGTCCATTTTTCCTTCAGCCAGTATTTTTTCAATTGCCATTTATTCTTTGTTTTTAATCATCTGTTGCTCCAATATATAAAATTTGAAATTATATGTATAAGAGGTAATTTAATTTGAACTTTTCTCACTTTTATGCCATACTGTAAATCCCCCTTTCTGCGATTCTGAACATTTCAAATCTGTGTGGAACTGCAGTGTGACTATACTGAATTCCTGAAAACAAAGGGCTATATATCAGTATAATTAAGGGTTTTAGTATTCCAATTCAAACCAATTGTGATAAGTAAATAGTCCACTGTAGGGTTATACATTAAATAATTAAAGGTTCCTTTAGAAGGCTGTGCTGCAACATCAAGCGTGTTCTGAATAATAACAGGTGTCATAACACTTGCCATGCTGATCAAATTATAATTGTGGGTTGAGAAACAAATATTTCCAAACATTTGTCTTATCATTCACTTTTAGCCTAGATATATACATTTGAATGCAAATTCAGTTTAACAATTAAATATTGCAGTTTAAATAGCAATCACAATATTTATCCAAATAATTACAATGTAATTTTTGGATCAAATCATGCAGTGCAATAATTTGGTAATTCAGAAACAATTTTCTTTCTTCCAGCACTTATGATAGTGTTTTGGCAGATAGTGGCTGGTCTGGGTACAATGGATTTTCAAGGTTTGCTGATGATAAAAAAGTTGTAAGTCCATTGTAACATGGGGGAAGAATGGAGAGGCACACACTGCTTGAAGTCCAGTGTGAAGTTTCCACAGTCTGTGTTGATTTGGGGAGCCATGTCACCTGCTGGTGTTGGTCCACTGTGCTTCATTAAGTCCAGGGTCAACGCAGCCGTCTACGAGAAAATTTTGGAGCACTTCATGCTTCCTTCCACAAACGAGCTTTATGGGGATGCTGTCCTCGTTTTCCAGCAGGACTTAGCACCTCCCCACTCTGCCAAAAGCACCAAAACCTGGTTCAATGACCGTGGGATTACTGTGCTTGATTGGCCAGCAAACTCGTCCAATCTAAATCCCATAGAGAATCTATGGTGCATTGGCAAGAGCAGGATGAGAGACATGATACCGAATAATGCAGAAGAGCTGAAGGCATTCTGGTCTTCCATAACACCTCAGCAGTGCCACAGACTGATAGCTTCCACGCCACGCCACATTAAGGGGCCCAAACCAGGTACTGAGTACATATGCATACTTATACTTTTCAGAAGTCCGATATGTTCTGTGTACAATCCTTGTTTTATTGATTGCATGTAATATTCTAATTTTTTTAATATCGTGGATTTGGGGTTTACATGTAAGTATATACGGTACATACTAGAGGTTTTACACTTATATTATATTATTATCCTGATGCCTGTGTGCTGCCATGACCTGTGAATGTAGTGTGCGGTCAACCTGCTGCCACGCCTTACGCTGTAGACACTGTGGTTTTACTAATGAAACATTCAAAGAAGAACGCCTGTGACGTATACACAGTGTGACATAAACGTTAACGATGATGCTGCACACACACACACACAAACAGACACACACAAAGATATATACAGTATATATTTAGTATAAATTTGTGTTTGTGTGTGTGTCGTGATAACATCGCTTTCTGTACACCTTGTCTATCTTGATTGTATGATAAATATGCTTCCATATTCAAAACATGATTCTGAAACCATAAGCTAGCATTTCCTTAAATGGTATTTGAAGAAAGGACTTGATTTAAAGTATTATAAGATTAAACCCTACAATACATATTGAAAAACTTTGTGAATAATAAAGTCAGAAAAGTTTTCCTCAAAAAATTGAAAGCACACAAACATATTTAAGAACTTCATCAATTTATTATGAATAGTTTGCACCCACAGAAGCACTCTGTTTGACAGATACAAAGGTTTCTGTAGTAAGGTCCAACCTGTGGAAAATACATCCTGAATGAAACACCTGTCAATCACAAGGCTCTATTCACACACAGCCATACACGCACGGCACACACACACACACACACACACACAGACACACACACACACACACATAAATACACACACACACCTTTGTTTTTAGGGACACATATACACACACACACCTTTGTTCTTAGGGACACATATACACACACACACCTTTGTTCTTAGGGAAAAATACAGTAATCAATCCACCTACTAATGTGCAAACCACATGCAGATATTATTTCAGGATCAGTCCAAGGACCCTGCAGCTGCACCTCTCTGACACACTGTAATGTTATTATAAAGAAATAAAAATGCTAATAATAACAATGTAGTGAAAAAATAGAAACACAAAATCTATAAATATATTAATGATGACTAAACCCATAACAAGATAGAAAAAAGGATAATGTGATTCTACTGTATATGAGAATGAATAAATAAGAGTTGTAAAAATATTCTATGTTGTCTAATAAGAACCTAATAAGAGATAACATAAATAACCTCTATAAATAATCACATAAATTATCACATATCTCAGCACTAATTATAGTCTCTTCCACTATTGTCTATGACCTAAATATATCAATTATTTAAATAACAATATGTGCTATTTAAACATATAGTTAATGGTGGATAAAAATACCCCCAAAACACACCATTTTGAAATAACAGGACTTTAAATAATACAATCAAATTGTTACATTCACTTATTACATTTTTTATTTCAAATTTCCTTTTTGAAATCTGCATGGATAGTCATTCTTTCATGAAGTGCTTCACGCTGAAAAAATTATGTCCCATACCATAAATATACGGGATGATACCTGTATATAACGTTGCAATGAAGAACTCCAGCTGAGACCAAGCAGGAAAGTCATATGGACTAAACACTAAGTGAAGGATCAGATATAAAATGCAGTCCACCTGGAAGAGTGTCATTGCAGCCAGAATGCCGATGGTGCTCCGATGGAACACATCATGCTCATGATGATGATGATGATGATGATGGTGGTTGTGGGCAACTGTGGCATCTGACTCATGATGTGCATCCACCGCCTTTTGCTGAATAAATAAAATCTTGATGATTAAGAGACTTGTCCATGTGACAATGATGAGAGGCAAAACATGACAGATGATGATATATAGGTATCGGTAAATGTTGTTTAAAGTTGGACAGTTGTCTTCTGAACACAGGAAAAAATCTGCTGGACAGAGTTCTCTAGTAGAATTTTTCATAGGCAAAGTGTCGTGAGTTAAGAAGTAAGTCGGAAGACTGAAAAGCAAAGCTATCAAAACGCATCCCACACTAAGACCAATGGCAGCATCCCTGCTATCCATAAAGATAGGTGCGATTATCCTCATGGCTGCGTTGTGTATCTTCTGATAGCGGTAGATGCAGATAAGCACTGTGAAAAAGATGCTGACATTTTCTCCACAGATCTTTAAAAGTTTGAGCACAATGCATGAAATGTTCAGATTGTGCATAGATTGGATAATGGCATCGTAGATGTCCACAAGCATAATTTCCCCAAGGTTTGCGATAGCCAGTCCAAGCAGGAACACTTCAAATGTCTTCACTCGTGTCAAATGAAGGACAGATATGATCAAGAACCCATTTCCTAAAATGCCAATGACAGAAAGTATGATCCGTAGCAAAAACAAGGGGAAAACACTTTGCTCCATCAGAGTACCTGTGCTCGATAACGGTGCTGACAAATACATGCTAGTCTGTAGTCTGTAACAACAGAATGATGCAGCGCAATTAGTTCTTTCGCCTTCTCTGCTTGTTTTTCTGCCTCAGTGAATCAGAGGGCTTGATGTCACGAGACTAACAGAAACTTACTGGCTGCTCACTGGTTAATTGGGACTTGAGGAAAAGCTGAAAGACATATTGAGGCCTGGGAGTCATATAATTGATGCCTTGGAGCTTTGTCATCCCAACGTAAGATGATCAAGGCACTTGATGTCCTTGTTTTTCCATGAAGCTTACTGGTCTGTATTCAACACTCAAGAGATAATTTACTGGTGGGTGTGAAAGTCACTGAGACCCCAATCAAACGCCTGAGTCGTTGTTTTACTATACGGTGTATATGGAACAGCTTTGTCTTAGTTTATTAAAAGACAAGGTATTGATATTTTTCAACTTCACATGTTTTCATTCAACTTCAAGACGCAAATTATCACTGTAAGCTTTAAATCAACATTCAGGATTTGGCTCTCTAGTGATACTGTATTGTATACTGTAATTACATATTACTTACTTGAAAACAGATGTTTCTGAAATGGTAGCCAACGTCACTGTTTTTCAGTTTATATTTGCATACAATAGTCTTGTCTGGAATGCATTGTCCAATCTTTATAAAATAAACATTAGCATTTTAGGCAAAGGATCCTGGGATATTCTGTTGCCTATTATGTCATTCATGTCTTAATAATTGCAGAATGTGTGCAAAAGAATATATCATAACTACTAGAGCCTTTGGAGAAAGTAAACCCATGGGCAAAAAAAAAATTAAAAATGCAGTAGGGATCACCAGTGACCACTTGCTACAATATTATCCTAATCAATATTGAGATTCTCCAAATATCACGATTTTATAAATATCATAATTCAATATTATTATTATTATTATTTTTTTCTTTAAAATGATTTTTTTTTAATTGTTAAAACTCAAAAGTTAGCTTTATTTAGCAGTTAATTTTACAATGAGTAATTAAATGAATCCTATTTCATTTATTAGTTTTTTCACTTTAAAACCAAGGGTAGCATTTAAAAAAATCTAAATTTCTTCAAATGCATTTAACATTTAAATTTAAAATAAATTAATTAAAAAAGCCTAATTTATTCTGAGTAGAACATATGCACCAAATTATTATTTTTAAACAAGCTTTGCTAATAATTCACTTTTACCACAGTGTGTGAACAGTTGCACAGAGTTGCACCACCTGTAAGATTATAAAGAAACAGTCACATTTTACCACCTCATAAAAATGAGTTACATAAGTTAACATGCTGCTCTGTGAGAAAGGCAGAAAAGAAGAATAGGGGGGTTATTGATGTTGCACCTTTAAGCCTGCAGTGGAGGTCACTTTCACAAAGAGATTGCCGTATAAAACTGCCTATGGGACCCTGTTAATATGCTTCCCTAGGGTAATTTCCACTAAATCCACCAATCTTGCATAAACCCACCTCATTGTGTCTTTTTAAGAAACAGGTCGGCCATAGGCAGAGTTTGACATTTGCACTGGGCGGGGACATTTTGAACTGATGTCAGTATACAGTCCAACTACCGTATTTTAAGTTATGCAAATACATACAGTTATAGAAGCCAATAGTGACAAGCTGGCCATAAAACCAAACAACACAGTGCACCAAATCAGTTTCTGATCACTTTGAGATGTATCACATACAGACAAATGCAGGGTTTTTGTTTTTTATTCATGAGCATCCACACAACTATAACCATGTAGTCTTTCATAACGTTTAATGTAGGCTACACATGAATTTTAAGTTTAATTGATAAAAACTATGAAATATGCATACGCCAATTTAACTTGCACAGATGAACATGATTAGATAATACTCAGCAATAGTTTTAACTGTTGTTATGGTAGGCGTATTAGATGCATGTTAAAAAAAATCTCATATCTAGTATATAAGTAAACGCCTTTTTGTATTCCGCAATTTAGCAAAGAAATTTGAAGTGACATTATGTGACTCCACAATGTGCCATGTCAAATGACATGAGCGCTTAAAAGGAATGGTAGGAAGGTCAAACATATTTAAATTTAGATATATCTTTTACAATATTTTTTTTTTCTTTGCTTATTTTTTTTTTATTTCACTGTAACTTGTGACACATAATAATATATTTTACTTGAACAAGTCTAAACTGAATTTGCCCTAAAAAAGTTAATTAACAGAAAAAACATATTGTCAGCAGTTAAGATTTTAAACGCCTAGAAATCCCCTTAATTGGGGATCGGTAAGGAGAGCGCCAGGGAAAAATGACACTTTTATAAATGTTTTTAACCATGTTTGAAATTCCTTATTTATTACAAACAGTCAAGAGTTGATAGTAATATACAGTATGTACAAAAGCAATTTGATCTGACCCATTTTAGACTCAATAGAGTGACGTGTTTGAGCTGCAATGGGTGTTCGACCTCTCCCACAAACTATGTGTATGATGCCAGCAGAATCAGAAGTGGCATGACGTGTGCATGATATGTGTGACATATAACATATAGTACCAGTCAAAAGTTTGGACAGTTCTATCCCAGATAGCACACACACGTCGCGAAGAGGTCTATGCGACGTCATCTTTTTCATCTGGCAGATGTCTGGCAGAGGGCGTTAACTGGCAGATGTCGCCGAGACGTCTGTGCCAGATGTTAGAATGATGCTTAGCCTAAGTAGTTAAGATGTAAATGAATTAAAACGTCCCTGATCCGCTCTTTAGACGATGTTTATCAGATGTTCATACATCTGCCAAATGTCTGATTCATGTCGAATAGACGTCGTTTTATTAAAACACCCCCCTCCCATTATTTTAATTAAATACCCTCGGCACGTCTACAATGCTTCCTAATGCATGTTACAATGACCAAATATGATAATAAATAAATAAACCACACTTCCAACTAATAAAAAAACACAGATTTGTTTATTTTTTATAAAAACTACATTTAATAACAAGCAAACATTTGATTAATTTATACAAAAACGAGAAAACGAGTTAAACTTTATACAGACAAAACAATACACTTTATATTTATAACATATGCATAATAAAATAACAAAAAATTACATCCTCCCTGGGGCCAAGCGAAGGAAATCTTTGATGAATTTTTCGGCATCCGATTCTGTCGGAGACTGAAGGATTGGATTCCTTATAGCTGAAGCTGTAAGTTAAAAGAAACAATTACAATAATTTAATAAATATATACCAGTCTTTTCCCACTTACACTTAATAAACGTCAGATTTTTTTTTTCATGTAGCTCTTCTCAATAAACCTATGGAAGCCCCTTTCCGCCACTAAATAAAAAAAATATTGCAACTTTTTTTTTTCTCAGAATTGCGAGATATAAATGCCATGAAGATAAGGAACTACATGAACTGGCGCTGTAAATCACCCCTTTATTTATTTATAATTTTAAGCATAACACAAATGGGATAAAACAGAGATTTTTATTTTATATTTAATGAAAACCCTGTTTTACACCAGCAGCAACTTACAAATGAGGTCTCAATTTGAAAAGATGTACAAAACATAAAACACCACACATAAGTATTAATCATAGAAAAAAAAATTAAACACCAACAGAAACGTTTTGTACTTTAACTGTACGTTATGTACGGTTGGCCAGATTCAGACAGGACACTTTTCAGTCACAAACTGCTGTGAAAAAATACAGAGATAGATATTCAAGTAAAATTCATGATACTTAAATTAGCAAATGAATAATATTTACACTTTGTTCCTATCGTTTCACAACTCATGAGAACAGACCAAAACCAGAACCGAACCGCAGATTAAACACGCGCATATAACCGTCTGTATTTTAAGTGTGATTAAAAATACAAGAAATAGCTTAAACCAAAACAACGTGACTAAACATCGCTAAACAGCAGGTGACATTTGTGTTCAGTATTTCGTTTCTATTTAGAAAAATGGGAGTTAATTACTGCTTACCTTTTCCACACGCCAAGCGTTTGTCTTCTTAACAAACTGTGTTCTCTTCTTGCGATATCTTCTCGCAATGTTTGCTCTAATATTTCTGGTTTTCATAGTGACAAGATCTCTTTGGTTTATCTCAACATGATCAAATCTAATACATGTTAAGTTGTTAAATTTCATGCAAATACAACATAATTTATTCATGTTCATCTTGGAAACATAAAATTATTATGTACAAAACACATATTCCTTTTATGTACATGTTACAGGTAGCCAAACTTTCTTTTTTTGAATGTATAAGAAGGAAAATGGGAAAAGGAACATGAACCTGCATTTACATCTACAAAGTAATGTACTGTTCGTTTAAACGTGCTATGCGTACTAGTAAAATTATTTTTTACGTATTTCCCCTTAAATCATTCAAATCATAGCTGATGCTGCAGCTTCCCGTCCACATACCAGCAAATTTCGGATGATAAAGATACGTCGTATATACGTCGTATAGATGTAAAGACAATGTATCATTTAACAGCTCAAACAGGCGATCTACAGACGAGCAAAATACGACTATAACAAAACGAACGCGATGTTTAACAGATTATACGCTCTTTAGCAGACATCTCTGCGGCATACCTGTGCTTTCTGGGATGTAACAGATGATATGTTTAGGTTAATATGGAGTTCAGTTCATTATTGTTCCAATATGACTATAGGAAGAAAACTTGAGAGGAACCAGACTCATTTCATTGGGTGATATCAGTTGGGATAGGAATTCATCTGCAGTCATCCTGTGTGTTAGAAGGCTAAAGTTCAGTATAGCATAAGATACAGTATGTTTAAATTAATACAAAGTCCAGTTTTATTATTGGTTCAATTTGTGGAAATTGCAGTCACAAGCCATTAGATGACAGCTGTCTGCATCAAGACTATTTTAATGGTCTAATGGAACCGTTCACAGTCACCACACGCATCCCAAGCAGCACTACACCAGGCCTCTATGAGACGAGATCTCCAACTAGAAGCCCGGCACCAGAATGAGTCAGACATGTCCGGATGGCAGAGGAGGTCTGGATCACTGCCAGCACAGGAGTGCCATGTGCAGCTTGACAGGAAGAGAGAAACAGGGAGAAAGAGAGAGAGAGAGAGAGACAGTTAGGTATGGTCACAGTTATAGAATGTATAAGGTGAATATTTATTTATTGCAGAGCGCAAGCATGGACTCCAGCCGGATTAAATATGACGGCGTAACTAACAGGGATACCAGAAGGAAACACAGACCTAAGGGTTCCCTGGAAAGTAAAGCAAGCCATCACTTCATCGTCAACAAAGAGTTGAGAGTTGGGGAAGACAGCATCCTTACATAAAGTGCTATCCTAGTAATATTATCTACATGACCTTTAAATGAAAGCCTGGAATCTATAGTCACACCAAGGTCTTTTACTGCTGCACATGATAAAACAAAAAGGCAATCCAGACTTTACAGAGCATAAGCAGCAGACACATCTCAATATCAACTGTTTAAAAGAAGTTTTTTGGATGCCTTAAGCACTATTTTACAATGTAGAGGGAAATAAAAAATAGAAGGTGTGTCCAAACTGTTGACTCATTGTGTACATGTCAGGAATATCCTGCATACCACATACAGTACCATGTTACTAAAATACCATCTTTTACTATCCCAGTTATTCATTAGTACATTTACTTGCTCTCTACACATCTTATCCTGTACACATAGGCTTGTGCGAGGTACATACTGGGCAGGGTTCCAATCCATCTCACAGAGCACACACACACACACACACACACACTGTGAGCATGTTTTTGGACTGTGTCAGGAAACCAGTGTACTCGGAGGAACTGCACCAAGCATAGGAGAACATACAAACACATTCCCGTTATATGGCGGATAATTTAATCATATTGTCAGAAGGTTAGGAGCTACTGCAACAGGTTGCTTCAATAAGCAACCTGTACAATCATGTGCAGGGGTAAAAGACCTTGGTGTGACTTGGTGTGCAAAACCTCAGGACCTTCCCTTCCCTCCCTTAGCAGAATTCTCCAACCTGTCATCTGATGAGATTCAACAGATCATCTCGTCATCTAACCCCACCACCTGTTCATTAGACTCAATCCCTTCCACAATGCACCAGGCCATCTCACGAGACCTCCTTCCCTTTACCACAGCCATCATCAACCATTCCATATCATCTGGTCATGTTCTTGCTGCTTTTAAGAAGGCGAGGGTTATTCCCATCCTCAAGAAACCCTGCCTGGACCCATCAGAAGTTAACAACTATCGCCCGGTATCACTGCTCTCTTTTATTTCCAAAATTCTTGAAAGAGCTGTTTATAATTAAATGTCTCTTTATCTCTCACAAAACAACCTTAATGATCCCAACCAATCTGGATTTAAAGTGGCACATTCCACAGAGACTGCCCTTTTGTCAGTCACTGAGAAGCTCCATGCTGCTAGATCTGCCAAACTGTCATCTGTCCTCATCCTCCTGGACCTGTCAGCTGCATTTGACATGGTGAACCACAAGATTCTATTATCTATTCTTACAAGCCTTGAAATTTGTGGAACAGCATGGCAATGGTTTGCTTCTTACCTAGAAGATAGGTCATATGAGGTAACATGGAGGGGATCTACATCTGCCCCATGTAGACTCTCTACTGGTGTCCTGCAGGGCTCAGTACTTGGTCCTCTTCTGTTCTCCCTCTATACCCGGTCTCTTGGAAAGGTCATATCATCGCATGGATTTTTATACCATTGTTATGCAGATGACACCCAACTTGTTCTCTCCTTTCCTCCCTCTGACACTCAGGTTTCCACCAGGATCTCAGCATGTCTGGCAGACATCTCATTCTGGATGGCTGCTCATCAGCTGAAGCTCAATCTCAGTAAAACCGAACTGTTGTTTATCCCTTGTGACTCATCCCCAGGTCAAGACCTTGTGATATCCCTGGTCAACAACCAAATCACTCCTTCAGCCACCGCCCGCCATCTTGGGGTAACCGTGGACAATCATTTGTCATTTTCCCCACACATCGCTAACCTTACTCGCTCTTGTCAATTTCTTCTTTACAATATCAGAAGAATTCGCCCATTTCTTTCTTCACAGGCTACTCAGGTGCTTGTTTAGTCCCTTGTTATTTCAAGATTGGACTACTGCAACTCACTCCTGGCAGGCCTGCCTCTGTCCACGATTCGTCCTCTGCAACTGATCCAGAATGCAGCAGCACGTCTCATTTTAACCTTCCCAAGTTCTCCCACACCACCCCACTCCTCCGCTCCCTGCAATGGCTTCCTGTAGCTGTCCGCATCAAATTCAAAACACTGATGCTTGCCTACAAAGCTAAAAATGGCCCAGCACCCACTTAACTCTCTGCGCTAATTACACCACGCACTGCACCACGTTCCCTCCGATCCTCCAGCACTGCTCGCCTCATCCCACCATCTTTCAGGGATCGAGGGCGGCACTCATCCAGGCTCTTTTCTGTTTTGGCACCTGGTGGAATGAACTTCCTCTAGATGTCCGTACAGCAGAGACCTTGACTATCTTTAAACGACGACTCAAGACGCATCTGTTTCTCCAGTACTTGGACTAACACGACCCCCCCCCCCCAAATAAAAATAAAACCTCTTCACAGTTGTGTTGGACTAATGACGCTTAGTTATTAACCTAGTTAACCCAGTGCAAGTATGTATCCAATGATGTAAACATTAAAGCACTTTTTGTAAGTCGCTCTGGATAAGAGCATCTGCCAAATGCCTAAATGTAAATACAAATGTACTATAGATTCCAGTCTTTTATTTGAAGGTCATTTGCTAAAAGTTTTATCTGTTGCACTTATTTCATTTTGTTCCTGTGAAAGTGATTATTGTACTCATAAACATAAATGGATATTTAAGACAAAAAGGTCCTATTTACATGTCTATCCATCCATCCATCCTATGAAGTCTGCAAAAAGGCCTGAAGTCCAGAAAAAACATTTCTATAAGTCTTTCATTTAAAATTAGTTTTGGTCTATTTTATCTTAAAATACTTGGCTACGTGAAGATGCGGTGTAAATGCTATGTACCACTTTCATAATGCCCATTAAATAATATCTGGTTGAAATAAACCATAGCATTTGCAAAACATAGGCATAATTTATTATATAACGCATAATCAAAACAGCTAAGCTTCACATGCGGCATGCACTGAGCAAATATTCTTTTTAAAGATCTATAATCCTCTCGATATCTAAGCATTTACATCAAATGTAAGACATGCAGTACACATTACCCCGCAATAACAATAAATAACGGCTTACATTTTAACATGTTTTATAGCCATTGTATTAATTGTTTGTGCTTGAAGGAATAACAGGAAACAAACTGGTAAGCAGTGATCATGCAGGTCCACTGCTGAATTAGACTTTTTATTAAACATTACAGTTCAGCCTTTGTCACATGTTGGTAGATGAATTTCTGAACGTGGTAAGAAGGTGAATACGATGAATAACATCTCGATCAACGTGCCTCTCAACCTCCGGGAGTCTGCGCGGGCGTGAGAGCCGCCATGGTTTTGCTGACGTCACGCCCGTGGGCAGTACACGAGTGTGTTTGTGCGCGCGCTACAGCTGACATGATGCACGGTACAGTTCGGTACTTCATGTAGACCAAGCTAAAACACGGCGAAGAAACTCGTGGAGCTCTCTGACTAATGTATGCATTGCTGGCGCTAAAAAAACAACTGGGTTGGATTCGAAACACGCACATTTAAAAAAACAAAACTTGCCGCGCGTTGTTTCGTTTCTGAGGTGTGCGTAAAGCGCGGGACTGCCGCTTCGGGTCGGACTTGTGCGGTGATCACGCGCCATTCCGGTTGGGGCGCATGCGCAGTTCGTTTTCCCCCCCCACAGCTCGTGTGCTTTCGCTGTGAACAAGCCACCATTGGTGAGTTTTGGTTCTTCGTTGAAGTTGTGCAGTATGTACAGTAACACAATTTATCTGATTCATTTAGGAAGTAATACAAATTCTAACCAACGCATATTGTAGCTGCATATGTATTAGTATGAAGCTGTGCGCTTAGGGATGTTTTGTGAAAAGCAGCTAGCTAGCAGCGCTAATTAGCAGTAGCTAGCGGCTTATGTTCCTAGCTAGTTAGCTAACTAACACAACAGATAGCTAAAACTATTTCCAACCCGTGCACACAACTGTCATGTTTCTGAATAAAACTGACTTGACGTGTGTATTATTTAGCCAATTTACTTATGTGTACACAATTTGTTTATGCTCGTTCGCCCTTTATGTTTCCGTTTCTAACACAAGGATCGTCAAGCGATGTTTATACCAGAAGTGTACGCATGCGCGATTGTAGTCATTAGTTTGTTTCTGTTCGTTTGTTTGTTTGTTTATATTGAATTTTACTTATACCATAGATGGCAGGTAGTGGCAAACATCAAGGTTATCTTATTGTCCGCTGTCTAATTGCAGAACCGGTCCATGCTGGGTTTTATTCAAGTTAGTCTTCATTTACAGAGATTAGATGACCATTTATGCATTTTGTCAGTGTACACAATCTGTTGTTTTGAACACGTGCTCCAGTCATATTAGTGCACTTAGTAACTAGTCCATCTGTTGCTTTACATGATGTGTATTCACTCCCATCAATAGACAGGCACACCAATGAGACCACAAATCGCCTGATATTTGGGAATTATAGTAGTGACAGTGACCCCCACATGGTGATAAGTGGTGAAAAGTTTTGGAGAGAACTCGACTTAAAAGTCTGGTTCATTTTGATCAGTATGAAGGCATGCAAATGCGTTGACATTTTTTCCTGAAATATCAATAATGTTAGGCATAGCGCAGAAGTTAACATCTTTGTTCTTTTGAGTACAACGCTGGCTTACAAATCAAGTAGGTGCATACTGCAACCTGCTGTGTCGGAGAGTGTCAATAAGCAGTACAAATCAATCATGCCTAATGTGAAAACACCCCTAGCCTAGTGGTCTTTTCTGAACACCACAATAAGAAAAAATAAAAAAATTGTTAATATCAACTGATGGACTTCTTTTGATAATGAAATTTAAATACACTTCCTAGCAAAGTATAGGCAAAAAATATTAAAATTGCTTGAATTGGATTAAGAACAATTCAATGCTTTATTAAAATCTGAAAGGACAGTTTTAAGCCATTAATGTGAACTCAGCAGTAGAAATCACAGCTATCTTTAATAGTGAAAGTAAGAGAATTTTACACACACAATGTAATGGTAACTCACAGGATTGGGACTAAACAGCTGTCTAGCCATAGAAAAATAACTTGCTAGTGAAGCTAATCAGAACAGGGATTTAGTTTGCCAAGGAACATAAAGTTTAAACTTATTTTATGGTAAACTAAATCCCTGTTGTGATGAGTCCAGATTGACCCAGATCTACAGTGATGGGTGTGTCAGAGTAAGTAGGGAAACGCATAAAGCGATGCACACATCATGCATAGTAGCTACTGTACTGTGCCTCTAGACGCAGTGTTATGATTAGGGGTTGCTTGAGTTGGTCAGGTCTAGACTCAGCGACATTATGTAGCAATAAAATTAGTTAGCTGACAACCCGAATGTACTGAATGACCTGGTTATTGCATCTATGATTTTTTTTTTTCCTTTGGATGGCACAGACATATTTGAAGACTTTGTGTCATTGCGCAGCAAAGCTAAAAGCAGTCAAAAGTGTGTGCTTTTTTTTTGTCTGGCTAGGATTATGTAACAACGGCCTACTTGTTTGGGTAAAGACCCTATACGAGATGATGGGTATTGATTTTATAAATTTTTTGATGTGTTAAGTGTTTTGTCATTGTTAATAAGCCAATTCTCACGCCTTCTGTTTTTTTTTTTTATTATTATTATTATTTTTTTTGTTCATTAGGATGCCTAGCACACGAAGACTGGCTCCAAGGCATGAGATTCAGACTGCCCTTAACAGGATTCACTGTGGTCTATTATTGCTTGCACCATGGAGGTTGATGAAACTGAACTGAATTTGGAAAAGGTGGAATTGACAGGGAAGTCTCCACAGTCAGTGTCCGACAAAATGAATGAGTGGGGGAACAACCAGGCAAACCAGTATGATACCTCGTCACCTATTGCACTTACTAAAAGCTCTACCCAGGAAAGTCACTCAAGCAGCGACATTAAAGTTACTCTGGAGAATGAGTCGGTTTGGAGTCGGTTTCACAGCTTGGGCACAGAGATGATCCTCACAAAGCAAGGCAGACGCATGTTCCCGTGCTGCCGCTTTAGTTTGAGTGGATTAGATTTGCAAAGGAAGTACTTTCTAGTCATGGATATTATGCCTTTAGATGATTTTACCTACAGATTTAATGGAAACACATGGGAACGTGTTGCAGTGGATGAGCCACATGTGCTGAGACAGATCTGTGTCCACCCAGAGTCCCCAGCCCTGGGCCAACAGTGGATGGAAAGCCCTGTGTCCTTTTACAAGGTAAAGCTAACCAACGGCTCCATTGACCAAGATGGCTGTGTGCTTTTGCGTCCGATGCACCGATACCTACCGCGATTGCATATTGTGCCTGTGGATCCAGATTCAGAGAAACCGATTACAGTTCATAGTCCAAATATTAAAACGTTCTCCTTCCCCCAAACAGAGTTTTATGCAGTCACGGGCTACCAGAACCCTCAGATCACTCAGCTTAAAATTGATTGTAACCCTTTTGCAATGGTTTTTAGAAAGGACAACCAGAGCATTAATCCACTCAAAGACAAACTCAGGCTCTGCTCTTCTGTTGGCACACATTTACAATCTCCGCTTTTAAGTTTGGCCTGGAAGCTCGGCGGAAAGCGCAGACAGGGTGCAGTAAAGAGCACTGCCTCGACCGGTATTCCAGACACCAGGTACTTATTTTTTTATGTAATAGTAAGGAAACCATTTATTTTACTTTATTTTTATTTTTAAATACTTAGATTTGGGAATTTCTTTATTTTAAAACATGTAAAAATTGCCTTTGACATTTGAATATTGATTTTTCTTTAATTTCAGAATGTGTGGTCCTAACTCAGCATCGCATAAAGAGAAAGAAGAGATCTGTTTTAAAAAGAGAAATGACACTTTAGGTTGTCCAAATAATATTGCTTCGTGCCAAGAGAGTACAGATTATAGTAAGAATGATGCTGTTGTGAATAAATGTCCAGCAGAAACGGAGCCAGATGAGTATTTAGCACCTTTGGATTTTGAATCAATTATAGCTGTTTCTTTAGAAGAAATTTTGCCAAGCACTGGAGAACCAGTTCCTCCCATGAGCAGCTCTAAAAATCCAAACACTTCTGAGGATGCTGTTGATTCTCAAATAAGCTGCACAAACAGCGAATCCCCTACAAATTCATCCACTGCTGCTCAGAGTCCTCAGGCTCACTGGGAACCTAAGTCTGCTGATTTATCCCTGTCCAGACCACCATTCCTTAACAGGCGTCAAGCACACAAGCATAAACCAGGCCCTATGCTAAGGTGTAGACGTAATCGAAGAGGCAGGAAAGCAAAATCTAAACGGTGGTCTAATGTGAAGAATGCAAAACCCCCTGCTCAAGTCATGCCACATAATGTTCCTGTGCAACCAGATCTTGAAGATGTGGATGGGATGTTGTTTGTATCTTTTGTTGCAAAGGTAGGATTTTCTTCGTCGTTTTTTAAAATTTTTAATGAATGTACGAGGGTCAGTCAAAAATTATCCAAACTTGTAGGCTGTAGAATTTATTTTAATGAATAAACTTCATCAGAAGTGAACTGGAGATATTGTAGGGTTGCTTTTAGGGGACCAGGCAGGTGAAATTTTAGTAGAACAAGATCTGGATAATATCCTGATTTTGCTCTATTTAACATCTCACAACAGAGTTTTTGCAAAGTAACACTTTAACACCTCACAACAGAGTTTTTGCAGAGTATCGACACTGGGCAGAAGTGTGCAGGCATGCATTGTCATCATCCATGGATGAGTGTCTGGTTCCTTCTTTATGGCTAACACTTCCTTGAACTTTTGTTACATATTGCGCACATATTGCGTCTTCTTTAAATAACTGCACCAGGTGCACCCTTAGGCCACAAAAAAATGAATCACTGCATGCTGCTCTTTTCATGCTAATCACAAGTGGGGCATTAATTTTGGCTTTCACAGCTGTTACAAATGAACTGATGGGACTTGTCTATACCTGCAGAGCAGTGACCGGGGAGACAGTAGCTTTGAACGGAAAGTTCTGATAAGACAGTGCGGCCAACAGAAGTTTTAATATAGCCGTAGTGCAAGTCACTTTTGGCTTGCCCTCGAAATTTATGACATTTGGTTCCATGTGATTATATTAATTGTATGTTTTTATTATAATATATTAAACTTGCTGTTTTTCTTATTCCAAAGGAAGCCTTAAATACTTCTGATGAAAACATTAAAGAAAGTGAATCATCTCTGCCTCCGCTGTCTTTGACACTTCACCAGTCAGATAATCATGAACCTGAAAGTATGAAGACATGTTTTGAGATTTTAAATCAAAAATCTTTTTTTTGTTGTTTTAATAAAAAAATGGATTTAAAATAAAAAAACATTTTTAAATTAAAGAAATTTAGTCTAGTGAGATGCTTCATAAGACAACTAAAAGTGTTCTATAAAACACAAACCAAGTCTCTGAGTTTATATTTGTTCTTTGTTACTATAGGTGTCAGTTTTTCTTTGGCGGAAAGAATTGCCAAATTCGAGAAGATGTTACTTCTTCAACTTAAACAGCAAAAGCACAGACAGGTCATTCACCCATGTCTACAAGATGGTGTGTGGAAAATGTGTGGCTTAAATTAATAGTTGGCATTTGGGTTGATGTGCAAAAAAGTAAAGGTTCCTTTTTTTTTTTTTAATGTGTGTACAGTTGGAATGAAGCTGGGACTTCTGGATCCAACGTTACCTATAGACCTGCAGTACCTTGGTGTGCACTTGCCCCTTTCCACGTCTATTCATGAGGGTTTGGATGAAATGGATCCCATGAGCCTGTCATCTTCTCCAGGTGTGTAAGATATTAGTTGTAATTGTAAATTGTTTATCAGTTTTATGTGGGCTGACTGTCTTTTTAGAGGAAAAAATTTAGTAGTGTTGTTGTCATATACTTAAAGGCATGTAAGAACAAATAATTGCTTTTTCACAGTTTTAAACAAATAGATGGACGTTTTGCGTCAATTTAATAACAACCGTAATGTATACTTATTGGTCAAAACAAGAAAGGGATTATAATGCTTTTTTTTAAACAAGTGAGTATATTTCAGTCAGTATAACAATTAAGATTTTCACTTCAAGAGCCATTACTGTATGTGAATCCCAAGCTAATTCCTATATGCAGGTGGTTCTAGACAAGAAACTCTAATTTGAGCTTTACTTGTTGTTGTCACATGACGTCTGTGGATCATATAATGAATAACATGTACTTTCTATAGGTCAGACACATAACATGTACTTTCTATAGTTTTTTCCAGTTCAGATAAAAAGTTAGAATTACAATACTTTTTCTTGTTTAGATTCAGCTGGATGTTTTGTGTCACGGACTGGGAAGACAAATGATCCCACAAAGATAAAAGGCTGGAGAGAGAAGTTTAAGACCAACATAGTACAGAGTACATCTGAAGGTAAGGACTTCACTATATCAACAGGACCTTTGGTGAGGTAAACAGGATCGATTTGTACATTTTGTTTGTTTGTTTTAACGTAGGCCCCAAAGACAGTTCAGCATTCTGTAGTGAAATGTTGGATGCGTATCTTGAAAACGAGGCTGAGCAGATCAGCGATCGCGTTGCTGTTTTTTCCAAATGCTCATCACCAGTGTCATATCAGCTACCTTCAAAAAGCAGCAGTTATGTGGTCACCTTGGACAGTCTCCTTAAGACTCGATCTCTTTCATCGAACAAAGGCTGCAGCAAACCAACAGACCAAGGCTCGTCCAAATATTCACTCAGAGGATCTCCAAGCACCGATGTATCTTTGTCTTTAGAAGGATGTCAAACAAGATTAAAAACAAAACGAGAGAAAGGGAGAGAATTTGCTCATTCATTTCAAGCACATCAACGTACAGCGCCTATAGGTCAAGCCAGCAGATCTATGAGCTTTGATTCTAGACCCAGATTAAAGAAACAACCTGGCAAATCTCAGCTAAAAATGGACTCCATTGTAGAGACAGCCAGCCATGGTTGTAGTGTGTCCAGTCCCACAATCCCTGTAATAAGAGAAAAAAAAGTCGAAAACAAGACATTGCTTCAGGAGATGGAGGAAGAGGTATTCTGTCAAGGTAAAGTTCGTACACACATCACTACTGAGAGAGCAATTGCCGCTCTTAAGGCTCTGATTAATTTCAAGGTAAGATCTACTTAGATCCATACGTAGCAATAATTAATGACAGAAATCATTTGTATATGAAAATGAATTTTCCATGTACTCAGCCTTTATTGTTAATCTCTTCAGATCCCAAGAAAGAGATCTGCGGTCCGTAAAGATAAAGATCATCATAAAAATGAGAATGCATGTTCTGAGGATTTCTGTCGTTTGGGCTGCCTTTGTGACAGCTTGGAGAGGAAAATTCGAGGGCCTACTCACTGTCGGAGAGTTGAGTGCATGTTTGACTGCAGCTGTTTCAAGCACAAAGTGCTTGTGCTCCAACCTACATCAAAAACGGTTGCAAATGATCAGCAGGACAGGAAGAGATCAGTAATGGCATTTCGTAAGTGCTTTTTCTTTTTTTATTCTATATTATAGCAAACTCATACTTGGATGATGCAAATAATTGCTAGTGATTATTGCTGCACTAAGGCTACGTTTACACTGCAGGTCTCGATGCCCAATTCTGATTTGTTGCCTATATCTGATTTTTTTGATCGTCTGTTTACACGTTTTTTTTTAACTATGACTCATATCCGATACACGTGTTTACACTTGCCATACCATCTAAAACATCGCACATACTTAAAGGGAGGTTCTTGCGCTACACACTAGCCAAGATAGACGGAGGTGAAATATGCTTTACGGTCTGCGATATATGCAAAGTTCGCAAAACGTCACCATGGTTTTAAAACGGAAGAGGGAAAAAAAACGGCATAATTGCAGCCTGCGCATGTGCTTCATTCACCAAATACTGATTTCTTACATTTATTTAGCCCTAATAAGCATTAAAGGAAGGGGGGGGGGGTTAATTCCACACACGCTTCCACCGGAGAATAACATTACGTCATTAAACCGCGAAGAAGTCGCGGTTTTAATGACGTACAGAACGCAATGCTTCAGGAAATCCGATCTGTCTGTTTACACGACAATCACATTAGCACATATCTAATTTATATATAGAACATCTCCGATATCAGTCACATATGAGCAAAAAATCGGAATTGGGTTACATTTACCTGGCAGTGTAAACGTAGCCTAAGAGAACCAGAATCAGATGATATTAATAAGTTTGTTGTTTAGGGTGTGTAAGGGTTTTCTTAGAACCAAAAATAAGTCTGGGGAGAAATGTACTAAGAATATGTAGTAAGTAAGACGTCAAGCTTCACAGAGCTTTACACTTTAGTGAACTAGATAAGTACATGTGGAAAAAAGCAAAGCACAACCCACAGTGTAAAACATACCTTCTCTACTTTCTTGCAATAACATATTTGTACCATTGTGAGTTTAAATAAATAAAAGTTAACATCCTAGCTAACATTGTGATAATTTTCTCCAAAGTGAAAATCAATAACATGGATCACTTTATTCCCGAAAGCTATTGCAGATCCAGAGAAGGAAACCAGACCACCTCCTGCACCTAATATCACTACCTTATGGAAAAGGAAAGCAGGAGAACATGACCCTGAGCCATTGTTTCAGCCAGCCTCATCGATTTTTCGTAAATCTCGTTCATGTCCTACCGATCCCTCTAGTCAGGTGAGTAATAAATCTGTCTAATAAGTTTAGTTTACAGTTTGTTTTTTGGCTGTACCAAACAAAGAAATGTGATAAATTGTTTGGAATATGTTAAAAGAGTTGTCTTTAAAAAGCTGTAGCAAACCTAAATTTATGTCAAAGTAAATATTTTTCAGCATGTTGTGATTTTCTGCTAATTTGGTGCACCTGCTTTGTTTTAGGTACAGGAGGAAGATAAAGACCCCGTCTATCTGTATTTTGAGAGCAAGATGACATGTGCTCGTGTAAGAGAGTACAACAGTAATCCACCACCTCAGATACATATGTTCCCTAACAAAAAACAAAAGACAGTACCTGAGCAGCTTGTAAGTGACATGGATTGTCAATTTAATTCAATCAATTCAATTCCTTTTTTTTCTTTTTCATTCTAGTAAATCTAAGTGATATTGTTTTTTTTTTTCTTTCTAGAATGAAACTGCTAAAGCAGCTGAACCACCATCCTCTGAGAAAGTGCCAGGTTGGTATCTATGGTCTTGAATTTCATTAATTCAATTCAATTTTATTTGTATAGCGCTTTTAGCAATTTTCATTGCCGCAAAACAGCTTTACACAGTCAAAAGAATTATTTAAGTTTGTATGAAATGTGAATTTTTATGAATCAAAATGGTCAGTTTGTCCCTGGTAAGCAAGCCGAGGGCGACAGTGGCAAGGAAAAACTCCCTGAGATGGTAATAGGAAGAAACCTTGAGAGGAACCAGACTCAACAGGGAACCCATCCTCATTTGGGTGAAACAGAAAGCAGTAAATGATCTGCATTTATACAGTGTGTAGGGTGGGAGGCAGTTCAGCTATAATAGCTGATGTTAATTGATGTTAATATGGAGTCCAGGTAGTTATTGAAGACCCAGGTAGACTTGTAAGAAGTTCCAGTCCTGAACTATCGAACTGTCAAGTCCCCAGAGAAACAGTTGCCAACACCAGTCAAGGCCAGAACCATTTTCTAGGTAGAGAGAATCATCCCCAGACACCAGACGCATCCCAGAGAGACACACGGGGCATCCATGTGACGAGATCTTCAGCCAGAAGCAGGGCACCAGGATGGGTCAGACAGGTCCGCAGGGCAGAGGGAGTCTGGATCACTGGCAGTTTAGGAACGACATGTGTAGCTCGACAGAGAGAGAGAAAGAGTGAAAGGGGGAGACAGGAGGAGAGAGGAAAGAGAAAGAGGGGGGGAAAGAGAAGAAGAGGAGAGATGGCAGTTAGGTATGGTCACAGTCACACAATGTATAATGTGAATGTATATTAACTGTAGAGTGCAAGCAGAGACTCCGGCAGGACTAACTATGACAGCATAACTAAAAGGGAGAGCCAGAAGAAAACACATGAGGGCTTCCTGACATGTAAAGCAAACAATCACCTCACCGTCAGCAAACCTGAGTGATCAATGAGAGTGAGGAAGACAGCATCTAAACATACCAGTTCACCATAATACTCTACGTCCATGAGTCCCCCAGATCTGCTCCTTTACCTATGGCAAATCTATTTATAAAAATGCTTGGCTAAATAAATAGGTTTTTAGCCTGGACTTAAACACTGAGACTGTGTCTGAATCCCGAATACTATTTGGAAGACTATTCCATAATTTTGGGGCTTTGTAAGAAAAAGCTCTGCCCCCAGCTGTATTTTTCATAATACGCGGTACTGACAAGCAGCCTGCATCCTTTGATCAAAGTAGGCGTGGCGGATTGTAAGACACTAGCAGTTCGCTCAGGTACTGCGGCGCGAGACCATTTAATGCTTTATATGTCAAGAGTAGTATTTTAAAATCAATGCGAAATTTCACAGGGAGCCAATGCAGTGAAGATAAGTGAGGACTCTCGCTGCTGCATTCTGGACTAGCTGAAGCTTATTTATGCATCTAGCCGAACAACCAGACAGTAAGGCATTACAATAGTCCAACCTAGAGGTGATAAAGGCATGAACTAGTTTTTCTGCATCGTTTAGCGACAATAAATTTCTTATCCTGGCAATATTTCTGAGGTGAAAGAATGCTATTCTGGTAATATTATCTACATGAGCTTCAAATGAAAGGCTGGAATCAATAATCACACCTAGGTCTTTCACTGTTGCATTTGATGGAACAGAAAGGCCATCTAAAGTTACGGTGTGATCTAAAATTTTACTCCTAGCTGTATGCGGTCCTATGACTAGAACTTCTGTCTTATCCGGATTTAGCAGAAGGAAGTTAATTAGCATCCAATTTCTTATGTCCTGCACACATTGCTCAATTTTAGTAAGCTGTTTTTTCTCATCAGGTTTTGCTGAGACATATAACTGTGTATCGTCAGCATAACAATGAAAACTAATACCATGCTTACGGATTATGTTGCCCAGAGGAAGCATGTAAAGGGAAAAAAGCAGTGGACCTAAAACTGAACCCTGCGGAACGCCAAACTCCACTAGAGCATGCAGAATAATCACCATTTAAGTCTACATACTGATAACGATGGGTCAGATAGGATCTGAGCCAGGAGAGGGCTGTACCCTTAATTCCTACTACATTTTCTAATCTGTGAAGAAGAATAGCGTGATCAGTGGTGTCAAAAGCTGCACTGAGGTCGAGTAATACAAGCATAGTTACACAACCCTTATCAGAGGCCAATAGGATGTCATTTACTACTTTAACGAGTGCTGTCTCTGTACTGTGATGAGGCCTAAATCCTGACTGATACAGTTCATGTATGCCATTTCTATGTAGATATGAGGATAGCTGCTCCGCTACTATCTTTTCCAGAATCTTAGAGATAAAGGGGAGGTTTGATATTGGCCTGTAACTGGACAGCTGACAGGGGTCGAGGTCAGGTTTCTTAATTATTGGTTTGATAACTGCTAATTTAAAAGATTTTGGAACATAACCAATGCTGAGTGAAGAATGAATTATTCTCAACAGGGGTTTTGTTATTGCTGGTACTATCTGTTTAAAAAAATGTGTCGGTACAGGATCTAATATACAGGTTGATGAATCTGCAGAAGAGATGAGTGAAATTAGTTCATTCTCTTTAAGGGGAGTTAAGTGTTCTAGGTTCTGATCTGACATGGCTAGATGAAGTCCTCACTATTGCATGATGTTGTTGTGGAGATTTCTGCAGTGGTCTTATTTCTGGTTAATTTGCCTACAGCATTAAATAAGAATCTAGAATTATTTTTGTTATTTTCTATAAGAGTGGAGAGATATGTTGATCTAGCTACACTAAGAGCTTTTCTATAGTTCAGGATGCTCTACTTCCGTGCTATTAGAAATACTAGCAATTTAGTTTGACGCCATTTACGTTCTAATTTCCGAGCGGTCTGTTTTAAAGTGCGCGTGTGATCGTTATACCAGGGAGCAGGTTTCTTATCTCTAATAATTTTTCTTTTAACTGGAGCTACATTATCTAAGGTATAGCGAAATGTCGACTCCAAATATTCAGTCACCTGATCGAGTTCTGTGGGGTCAGACGGTGATCTAATCGAAGTTGGGAACTCTGGGAGATTACTGATAAAACTCTGTTTGGTAGTTGATGTGAATGTACGTTTCATACGGTAGCGCGGCGCTGTGCGTACATTATTACAGTGACACACTTGAATTGAGACAAGATAGTGATCTGAGATAGTGGAATTGTGAATAAATTTCTTATACTTAATCCGAATAATATTATAAGTGTGACCTGCTTTATGAGTGGGTCCTACTACACACTGATTTATTCCTACCGAGTCCAGTATATAAATGCAGACATAAATGCTGTTCTCAGAGGGTCTTCTGGGTTTTCAAAATGAATATTAAAATCTCCAGCAATTAACACTTTGTCTACAGAAACGACTAGGTTTGAGTCAATCATTACACTGTGCCTTCATGCAAAACTAGACATGTTGTGTTTCATTCCAAATATATATAAAAAATGTGGTATAAGCAGCCATGATAAGTGTAGAAATGTACACATTGTTACCATGCTTACACCATGAGCGAGTAATGTGCATATTATGTCTTGTTAAACGAAACAGGTTAAAATTCACACTAGTGTCTTATTTTTAAGCTTAAAAAGTGGTGAGTTACTTTTTTTGACCGTAAAAGTCAGTTTGTAAGTTTTACAAAGTTTTACAAAAAGTTTGTAAGTTTTACCAGTAAAACACAGCAAGATCATATTAGCATTGTTATATCCTTTTGTTTTTAGTGTTGCCAGTTTATTTTGACATCATAAATACATTGTAACTGTAGAAACGGTTGTCTTGGCTTTACGGTGAGCCCATGTGTTAGCAATCAGTGTTATACAATGTGGTAATTTGTTTAAAATACAGCTTGTGTAGCTTTTGAGAATTTTGGGTATAGCTCATAACTATCTCAGTGGAGGTGCAGTAGTTTATTTTTATTATAGTTAAATCTTGGATTGCAAGCATAATTCGTTCCGGAAGCATGTGTGTAATTCAAAGCCCTCGCATATCAGAGCGAATTTGCCCATATAAAAATGGAAACTCAGATGGTTCATTCCACCACCCAAAAATATTCATATAAAAATTGTAAATACAAAATATAAAGTAAAAATAAAACAAATGAACCTGCACTTTACCTTTGAAAAGAATCGTGGCTGGTGTGGCATGAGAGAGAGGCAAGGAGGAGGGGCTACTGTGTATGACGACTTTCACTCACTTATTCTCCCACTCTCTCTCTCACATAGAAACACAGAGTGATCCTCAGAGAGAAATTCCTGTTGTTGTGGCATTTTGCATGTTCTTGATTTTATGATGCTTTGTCCTTAGAAACAAATCCCACAGACACTCTGATAAAGACAGATGAGCCTAAGCCCACTAAACTGCTGGAAATCCTGTCTGAGTGTAACTGGGAGCCTCATCGGAGTTCGGTGCTGAGTACACTGTTCCGTCGCATGAACAGCAACCTCCTATCTGAGCCTTTCTGCTTTGGCATGTACAAAATACAACTTCTTTCTACTACTGTTAAAGGAGTAGACAGGTCTTCTACAATTATTTACAAGGTGTGTATCTCTCATGCGGATGAAAAAGAGATGACCAGCGACTTGGAACCACCATTGAAGAAGGCAAGGAAAAGTTTGAAAGGTTTTGAAAACAAAGAAAAACTACCTCAGAAAGGTACAAGTGCTTCTGATCATATAGAAAAAAATGTGTGCATCAACATGCAGCCTCCATGTTAGGAGATTACATAAATATTTCAAACTTATGTGCTGTCCTGTCATTTATTTATTGACATGCTTTATTAAATTTTTTTTACCAGCTGACCATAAATCTGGGCGAAAAAGTAGCAGCTTGGTGGAAAAGCAACAAAAAAAGCCACTCTGTAAGAGACTTTTAAGGCTGTTGTCATTACATAATAGAAATTTTTAGACTTGTGTGCTATCCTGTTGTTGATGTGGATACTTATTAATTAATTTATTTATTTTAATTTCTGCCGCAGCTGACAATGAATGTGGGAGAAAAAGTAGCAGCCTGGAGGAAAAGCAACAAAAAAAGCCACTCTGTAAGAGATTTTTAAGGCTGTTGTCATTAAATAACAGAAAATTTCAGACTTATGTGCTATCCTGTTGTTGATGTAGAGATTAATTAATTTATTTTTATTTCTTTCACAGCTGACCATGACTGTGGGAGAAAAAGTAGCAGCCTGGAGGAAAAGCAACAAAAAAAGCCACTCTGTAAGAGATTTTAAGGCTGTTATTATTAAATAACTTGAAATTTCAGACTTATGTGCTATCCTGTTGTTGATGTGGAGATTAATTAATTTATTTTTATTTCTTTTACAGCTGACAATGACTGTGGGAGAAATAGTAGCAGCCTGGAGGAAAAGCAACAAAAAAAGCCACTCTGTAACAGACTAATAGGGCCGTTGTCCTTCCCCACCAATGCTGCTCCTGCAGGTTATCTTAGGGCAGATATAAAGAAACCAGAAGATCATCCTACTCAAGTTCTAATTCAGGTACATTTTTTAAATAACATTAAGACTTTCAATGTTATAAAATTGATTGCATTTACCTATTTTTTGCTGAATATAATGTCTTATTAGCAAAAACTTTTAAAAAGAATTTATCAATTGAAAACTTCATTCCTGCTTTTAGAGCCTTCCATGAGGCTTTAGCTCTATTTTTTTTTTTTTTATGTAAGAACTACAACGAGCCATTAAAAAGTCTGTTGGACAAGATAATATTAACTATAAATTCTTAAAGAATCTCCCTCACTTTTTTTTTTTCTTACACTTTTTTTACTATCTGGATATCAGGAAACATTCTATCTGCTTTGCACGAAGCAAAGTATTGCTATAATCCTATTCCAAAGTCAGGGGGAAAAATACTATAGCCGTTTCGCTTTAACCAGTTGTTAAAACCAAGAGAGAGGATGGTTAATGACCCGCTTATTTTGGACACTGAAATCTGAACATTACATAAATAATACCCAGTGTGGATTCAGGAAAGGTCGAAGCAGCACAGACCCCCATGTCTGTCTTAAAAGTTATATAAAAAATTATAATGATGTGTTCATTAGGAATGAACATGCAGCAGTATTTTTTTTATTTATTTAGAGGAGGCCTATGGCACCATATGGAATCAAGGAATCTTAAATGATTCATATCAAATAAATGTTTGCTTATTTTAAGTTTCTTATTTATTTTAGACTCAAAGTAGAAAACACATTGTTTTAAACCTGCATAAAAAATAACTTGGAGTAACTCAAGGAACTATTTAATCTGTGACTAAATAATGTATTTTAATATAAAAAATTTATAGAATTGCAAAAAACAGTGGCTCTGATGTCCTCTGTAGTTTATATGTACATATTTGCATTTGTTACAGAAGCAAGAACAAAATAACTTGAGCAAAAAATCCAGCACCTTCGGTTATACCATAATTAACCAGAGTTGTTTATGGATGGAGTTCCCACTAAACATATAAAAGAGACCAAATTTCTTGGTATTACATTTAACAGCAAATGGTCTATTCCAGACATTAAATTACTTACAAAGAAATGTTTTAAAGCAATAAATATTTTAAAGGTTTTATTTCAAACCAAATGGGGAGCAAACAGTCCAACTCTTATGAATATATATAGAACTTTAATTCGATCAAGGCTTGATTGTTGTTGTTAGCTTTTCAGAACAACGACTTGGCACGTGGTTCAGCAAGGAAATTATATACAGTGAAACCTTGGATTACTAGCATAATGCATTCCAGAAGCGGGCTTGTATTTCAAAACACCAAATTTATTTTTCCCATAAGTAATAATGGAAACTCAAATTATTTGTTCCACAGCCCCAAAAAAATAAATACCCAAAAATAATTAACACAAAATATTATGTCATAATAAAACAAATTAACCTGCACTTTACCTTTTAAAAAAGTAAAAATAAATCCAAAAAGATAAGTGTTTCCATTTGTGCTCGCAGGCGCTGTTTATGTGTGTGTGTCTGTGTGTATGGGTGAATCTAACGTAAGCCCCCCCCTCCCCCTTCTCGTTTTACACAATTACTCTTCCTCCACTCTTTTTATGCACACGCGTGCGCACACAACGAAAAAAACGCTGGTTTATCAGAAAAATAAACAAGAAATCTCTCTAATGAGGCACTCATTGTGGGGCAAGGTCTCCAATGACACGATGACACACACACACACACACATACAGGCAAAGAGCAGGCTAAGCCTTGAGCAGAGGGAGAAAATAGATTTTTAACGTCTCTAATGAGACTTGCTTTTTGCACACACACACACACACACACACACACACACACACACACACACACACGTGTTATAATAAACAGTACACGCGCGCTGTACCCACACGCATACAGACACAAAATAAAATGTTTTGCACACACACGTGGTCACAGTGTTATAGTAAACAGTACAAGCGTGCACGGATGTTGATTATACCAGTAAGAGACGCGCACTAAGACCCAGCAGGGGGACGATTACCCACAATTCCGCAGTGCAAAAGAGAAAAAAAAACGTTGGCTCAATTGTGATCATGTGACGCTCGGCATCAAAACAAGAAGCACATGCATGATACATGGTACCGGTACTCTTAAACCAAGACTTGTTTGTTTTCCAAGACAAAATCTTTGCTCGTTACTCGCAATTCGAGGTTTTAATGTATAGGCTTTTTACTGGATATGTTTATACAGAACATCACTAGTTCGAAGTCTATATATAGAAGCAAACAAACCCCTTTTTGGAGAAAAGACTATTAAAGTTGGCATTACAGTATACAATTAAACTTCGATCAAATAAGATAAAGAGTTTTCACTTGTCAGCATTCAGTAATCCATGAAAAGAAACCAAACTGTATCCCTCCTTTTTGATTAAGTATTAAAACTGAGAACCTAAAAGAGGACTTAAACATATTGGAACAGACACATTTTTGCAGAATTCCCCAATGGGATCTTAAGAAGCATAAAATGTATCTGGATTTAGGGGGAAAAAAATCCAAAACCTATTCTAATAAATATAGTTAAAACAATCATAAGAGGAAAAACTACCACAGCATACTCCGATGTGCACGGATGAATCAAAATCTGATGTGGCAGAAGGTTACCGCATCCCAGATCAAAGTTACTGCAGGGGCAGATGGTCTGCTAATGGCTTTGAAGTTTATCGAATTCTCTTATTAATATATCATCCAACAATTGTGGAAAATTTAATAAAAATTTTGAATTTTAATATAATTTTCTGTTGGATACCTAGATATTTAGGAATCTATCATAATGAGAAAGCAGACAATACTGCCAAAGAAGCATTGTCTAAAAAAAAAAACTTCAAACGTTCTTTTTTTTTTGTGCATTTTTTCATGTCACAGATCTGAGACCAATTTCAAATGTACACATCAAAAACAAATGGCAATCTGAATTATGGGATTAATGTTTAAATAACAAAATACATTAAATAAATCCTGATGTTGGAACAATATATTATATAGTTTTTACGTCATTTATACAAGATGCAGGATAGGACATTCAAAAGTTGCACATAAACATAATATAATTATTTTCTTTAAATTTAAGTGTTCTCTTGAATTGCATTGCAGGTAAATGGCAAAACATACAATCAAGCAAAATTCTTGCTGGGCCAACTGGGAGCATTACATTCAGTGAATCGCTTTGCAGCTTTTGTCACTGGTAGGCTGCTGCCTGATCAACCCAAAAATGAAGATATCACCAAAACATGTCCTTTCAACGCCTCTCTCAGGCCAAGCTCTGTAATTGAAGTGGCAAATGTATTAAATCAAACTTCTCCAAATCTTGCTGTAGCCAGACCGTCTTTAGCCAATGTGCCTGAACCTAACACCACCTACAAAAACACAAGAACAAAAACGGGTCGCTTGAATGCCACTTTCAAAGCTTCTCTCAAGCGAAGCTCTGTAAAGGAACTGGCAAATGTTTCTAATCGGACTTCTTCAAATCTTGCTGCAGCCAGACCTCCTTTAGCCAATGTGCCTGAACCTGACACCACCTCCAAAAACACTAGAACAACCACAGGTCCCTTAAATACCACTTCAAAATCTGCAGGTAAGTGATGTTATAAAACAAAACAAATAATTTGTAATTTGTAAATTTGTAATTCTAAAATGCCAAAAAACATTCTGCTGGTTGGTAGAAAGTTAACTCAAAAAGTAATTGCAATAGCGATAGTATTATATATTCCTGTTGCTGATAAATATTTGAAGGAAAGTATGTCTGTTACCCTCTCTAGGCCAACAACCTGGCCTAACGCCCATTGTGCCTGACGGCACCAGATTTGTTCTTGTGCCAGTAAGACCCTCCAACTTTGCTGCTGCTCCTAGTTCCAGCCTCCCACCGGGCCAACAAGTGATTCTGAAGCCTGCACCAGGAGGGCAAGGGTCAAACTTTGTATGTCAGTACAATGGAAAACTTTTGGAGTTAAAGCCCATCAGCCCTGCTCCTGTTGTTCATCTACAGCCGAGTTCTGTCAGTCAAGGTCAGTTCAGTATGTTTTTATCCTTTCAGTTGTCTCATAATTTATTTAACTTTGAAAAATTAGAGACTGTGTATTTACAGATTTTGGTAAGGCAAATGGGTATATGAAAATCTATTTAAGAATACAGTGGAACCTTGGATTGCAAGTAACTCGGTCTGCGAGCATTTTGCATCACAAGCAAAATTTTTTATACATTTTAACTACAAGTTGAACGCATGCATTTGTCTGCCGAACGTCAAGTGATCACAACTGAGCTAATAGTTCTTTCCGCGCTATATATGTTACAATAGGTAATTGTATCCCATGCTCAGTTTCGGCGCGTGTTAAATTTTTCAGACAAAGTAGTGTTTCCGTTTGTGTGTGTGTGTGTGCACACCACTGGGAAAAAGGAACAGAAACACTGATCTGTCAGGGTTCTTTTCAAAGGTAAAGTGCAGGTTTATTTGTTTTATTTTTAATTTGCTATTTGTGCTTAATTATTTTTATTTAAATATTATTGGGTTGTGGAATGAATTATCAGTTTCAGTTATTTCTTATGCGGAAATTCGTTAAGATATACAAGCATGCTTTCAGAACGAATTCTGCTTGCAATTCAAGGTTTAACTGTAAATATATTGTCGATTATAGCTAGGGAGTTTAGTTGATTTAAGACTCGTATTTAATGGAAGACATGGTTTGGCTTATGTAAACAAAAGTATTATTCATAAGGTGTACAAAAGTACAAATTGCCGCTGTGGTTGTGTTATTTTTTTATTTGTTTCTTACAATGTGTCTGTTTTCTCTATTTTCCTGGAATGGCTTTATTAGGCAGCACTTTACAGGTTGTGCAAACAGCATCTAATACATGCCTGCCACAAGACACCAAATCTCTTCAGAAGCCTTTGAACTCAACTCCTCTTAGTAACGTGTTGCCCAATCCTTTGCCAGTCATTGCACCCAATGTGTTTTCCCTGTCAGCAACAAGTGGCATACACATAGCTAATGGCATGCCAGCTTTTAATGTACAGTCAGGTTTTTCAGGTAAAGCTGGGACATTCTCTTTTCGAATATGTCCTCCTAATAATGTGGGGAAGCCTATAGGATCAGCAGAAGTTTGTAAGCCTCGTGAACACAGTTCTTCAACGTTGATGCTTCCTGGAGGTTTCACTTTGATTAAACTCCTTCATTCTGCTGTGCCTGCTGTTTCTGCAAATGTCACTTCAGTTGCTTCTCATCCTGCTGAAAGCCCAAAGAATGATGAAAGTGTAAAGGATTCTGTCCAACAGAGTCCCTCCACAAGCCCTGAACAAACCTGTCAAGGCTCAGTAAGTAATACCAATCCGCTTCCACCTCCTGAACCATCAAATTGTATCTCTGCACAGGCTTCAGAAGCCTTAAACAAGAGCAGCAGTTGCATTCCCTCAGAAGATCTTTATGAAGATGAGCCTGTGGAACAGTTCTCTCAGTCAGTAAATACAGGGACACAAGACAGCAAAGACTGGGTACCTTATGGTGCTGAGATGGTACTCCAAGATGATGTCAGTGAATGGGAACCTGATGATATGGATGATTGGCCACCAAATGGAGCAGAGCGAATTTTGTGGATTGACTCTGAAGAAGAAAATGAAGATTTAGATAAAGAGCTGAATAATAGTTTGGATGTTGCTGCTGAAAGCCCAGCTGCAGATAAAGTCAGCGAGCTGAAGAACACTACAAAAACTGTTAAAGCTATCTTAAATAGCTCTGATGAATGTCTACATGTAGGTACAGAGACTCCAAAAAGCCACAACATTCATGAAAATGATTTGCCACCTAAAGATGACGTGTGTTCTAAAAGCTCTCATGTTGAACAAAAACAGATGATGTCTACCAAGCCAAACAACAACAAAGAAAATGTCTTTGATTCATATGTAAGTGCGGAAAACTTAAAAACTGGAAATGTCAGCAAAGAAGAGCCACTAGTTATCATTAACAAAGTTGACAGTAATAAACAATTACAGACAACCACTGAAACCAGAGAACAAGTTGCAATTCAAGAAAATACTCTTCCAGTTCTGAATAAAAATGAGCCCTATAATGATCCAACAGAGAAATACCTGGAAACTAATGATCCTGAGTCTAATATCAAGATCCAAGGGGTTCTTTCTCAAAATAACGATTTGCACATCAGTGCAATAGAAACTTGCAACAGACAAAAAGGGGAGAATACACATTTTGATTCCTTTGTTGTAAGCGGACAAAGACTTGGCTCTGCTAATATTTACAGTAGCTCATGCAAGACAGACACCTGCTCTGTGCATGATGGTGATGCAAAACAGCATATTAGCTCGGATAATATTTTACCACTTATCAGTAAAGAAGAGCCCAGTATGAATCAAACGGTCGCAGAATTTCCCAAGGATTTAAGCGTGCAAGGTTTGGCCTCTGAAAATTGTTTAAAAAATCTCAAACAAAAGGAATTTTATAATAATCCAGAAGACGGCCATAAGGATACTGATATAGCTCCTAATGCTGTGTGCTCTCTACTAGATGGTCAGACACCCATGAAACTTTCCACATTCACTGCCGCTTCAAGTAAGGAAAATGGCAAACGAAATGTTTCGCCTCTTCTACACAATGTACATAAATCATCCACAGGGCTTTCAGATGGTTTTCACAAATTGTCAGACAGCTGCCCTGCAGTCACCAAAACAGATAAACAGGATTTAAAAGAGGAAAAACGTGAAGCAGAAGATCGAAACAAGCTGCTTAAATCTAAAACAGCAGTAGAAGAGTTGAGTGATAGTAATGATATTATTGTGGATGTGGTGAACTTGAGTGAAGATGAGGCTGAAGATCAGGTGGCAGTTGTGCGTCGCAGGTTCGGCAATGATATTGACAATTCAAGTAATGACAGCGAAGAGGACTCGAATAGTGATGAAGAGGATTGGAGTAATGACTATACGAGTGACAGTGAAACATCAGATGACACTGTAAGTGGTCCAGTATTAATATTTAAAAATTATCAATCTCGTACCAGATGTAACATTGCTCTGTGCATGCCTGTTACATAATTATAAGGGGAATAAAAGATGCTATATTGCTGAAATTGTTTTTGAATTCTAGGGTGATACATCTATAGAATATTACACAGTTCGAAAGAGGAATGCCAGGTATGTAAATTAAGATCTAAGTATAACTTGAATTTGTGGTGTGTTTTCTGGCAGCTGGCCTTTAAAAAAAAAATCTTTTTGAAATAATAATAACTTATAAATAATATGGACAAACAATGCCAGACTTGATTCTCATCTCTGTGTGCGTGGAGTTTGCATGTTCTCCCTGTGCTTGGTGGGTTTCCTCCGGGTACTCCGGTTGCCTCCTACAGTCCAAAGATATGCAAATTAGGCAAATTGACTTTTCCAAGTTGCC